>NW_025861913.1:0-3302 GCF_002878395.1 Capsicum annuum
CTATTCCCTTAGGTATTTTCACAAACACCTTACATACACATCTTAGGCATCATCAAACTCCAACCACATGAACATCAACCACCAACAACATAAACATCATAATACATAATTTAGAAGATGGTTCTTGAGCTTCATGGATGAAAGGAGTCCATGAATCAACTCACGCATACCTTAGAAGGAAGATTCTTGATGATTGACAGAGGAATTTCCTTGAAATTGGATCTTCAAGCTTAATTATGCAATCCTAGTTGTTTTTCTCTTTTAGTGCTCTTGGATGATGAACTTAAAATGTTAGTAGGGTTGTAATATAATTAGGAGATATATATTTCATAGGGTTAAGTTTAGGGACGTGTAAGGAGTGTTAAAAGACTTAATTACCCTCAAAATAACTCAAAACGGAGTATTTAAGTCACTTGAAACCATAAGATATGCATCATATATGATATCGACTATATCTATATAGGCGCCGTATATGCTATCGCCTATACATAGGCTATCGCATATGCTTTCCAGTGGTCATGTGTGATTGGTTAGGCGACGCACTCTACTTCGGAAAGCCATAACTCCTAGCTCGGGTGTCGGATTTTGATGAAATTGGTATTGTTGAAAAGCTAATTTGATTCTCTATAATTTTGGTGGTATAAATATGCCGAAATACCACATTAACATCAAGTTATACTCATTAAAATATGACCCTTACAAAATCAAACACTAAAACTTGATGGATTTTAACAACTCTTAGCTTGTATTACCTTACGTGACTTATATAAACATGCTTAACGCATCATAAGCTATCTTATCGCTAGGATACTCATTGTAAGTCATGTACTCAAGTATGAATCACAGGATAGGAGATTTCATTTGGAGGAAAAATGGTTTGTCTCCTAGCTTAGAAACATATGGGGTATTACAATATCTCCCCCTTGGGAACATTCGTCCTCGAATGGAAATTAACTGAGGTGGGAGAGATGATAAGATGAAGTACGTACAAGAAATACACTACTGAAACATGGGTTCATGACTGACATGACTGAAAGCTGAGTACAACATACTAAATATGCATATCTGATGCATGGGAAGCTAATTCATGAATATAAGACTGAGGATTCTAATAAAGTGAGTTTTCTCAAAGTGAGAATGCATATATGATACATAACTAAAAGGCTGAATCCATGCATATCTGATGTATGATTACATGAATTACATGATATGTAAATGTATGAGTGAAGATACTGATAAATAGTGCTTTCTCTAATGAACACGTATATCTAATGCTTGAATATCTGACTGAGCTGACTCTTGAAAGCTTGACTGATTATGCCATGACACTTGATAACTAATTTATAACGGGAACATGAAAGCATCAAGAAAAGGTGGGGTATCTCCCCCTTAGGATACTATGTCCCTCTAGGAATGTTTACCTTGCTGAGATACTGGGGTGATGCACAAGGCATCTACGAACTAGATTATAACTAAACATTGGAGAGCTGAGACTAATGCATGATGCATGAATTGAACTAGACCTACTAATGTTATTGACTAACTCATGTGGAAACATAAGCTCAAACGAGCGCAAGATATCTAGCAATGCATACAATGATCATGAAAAACTTGTAACGTACCCGAATCTAGGTTGGGGAAACTTTCTGGATCAAGGTGAGTCTGGAGTGAATAGAGTTGATTCTGATGCTACCTCTATTGGTGCTGGGATTTGCGGCCTTCTCACGCGAATCTCTATCTTTCTAAGCTAACACTCTACACTCCCGCATTTTGTGTCTTGGTTTACCGCACCCAAAACATACCTGACTATTAGCTCTGCATGCACCTAGATTATTCTTGCCACACTATCCACAAAGCGGATAAGTACGCTCACTTCTAACACTACTCTAGGCTTTGGATCCTGGCGCCCCACCATGACTAACATCTCCAAAGTTAGGTGTGGGCACACTAGCTGAAGATGGAACAGGGGCTGAATTTTTCTGACTATGGTGAGAACGATTACCACCCTGTGACCCAACCAGAGAAAATCTGTAACTACCTATTCTGAATCTCTTATTAGATCTCTCCCTCTCCTTGTACTTATCTACCTCTATCTGCTAAGCATGCATCATTAACCTAGAAAGGTCCATGTCCTTATTGAGCATAGCTGTTCTACACTTTTTCAATACTAACCTAGACACACCAGTCACAAACTTACTCATACTCGCTCTGGGGTCATCTATCAAGTTAGGAGCATACTTAGCTAACTGGTTGAACTTAAGACAATACTCCTTTACTGTCATGGAGCCTTGTCTCAGGTTCATAAACTCTTCTACCTTAGCGTCTCTCATCTCTAATGGGAAAAACTTATCTAAGAAAGTATTCTAAAATATCTGCCAAGTCATGGGAGTTGCATCTTCCCCTCTACTCTTCTTCCACAACACTACCCAATCATGAGCAATATCTTTCAGCCTATAGGACACTAATTCCACACTCTCCTCCTCTGACACATGCATGATTTGGGTGATCTTCTTTACCTCTTCTAGATACAGTTGTGGGTCCTCACCTGTTATTGACCCAAAGAATTCTGGAGGATTCATTCACATAAAATTTCTGATTCTGGCTGCAGCTGAATCCCCATCTTTCTAGGGTGGGGCTGCAGTCTGTCGGTTGCCCTGAACACTAGTGGTCACAGCCTGGGCTAGCACCTAAAAAATTGCCTAAAATTCTGCATGTGACACATTCTAATTCAAAAGATCTGCAGGCTGCGGGGCGGACTGATTCCCTGTTCTCTTCTTAGGAGGCATGTTCTACAAACAGAAGAGGAACAAGGATAAACTGAGAGTTCAACTTGAGCTTTTGCTCACTAGCACGATATGAGTACTGAAAGAAGGGAAACTGTTCCTAAAACATTTTATAGCCTCCTGTACATAAATGTGGCGTGCAACACACCCATGTACAAGACACTACTAGTTGCAGCTTTCAGACTTCCTAGGACTCTATTGAACCTTAGGCTCTGATACTAAGTTTGTCACGCCTCAATTTTCTGAACCTGAATGCTACACGATGCTCATAACCCCGAAGGACCACAAGTTAACCCATGATTGATATTTATACCTGTAACTGCATAATATACATATAAAATGCAGAAACATGAACAAAGAGGGCGTAAGGTTCAATCTTGAATAATAAAATATCTGAAATAAGGTGGTATCACAGTACCAAAAAAAAATTAAAAATACTAAAGTCTAAATATGAAAACTCTATAATCGTCTAAAAGCCTCTAAACTATCTGAATAAGGAGTTGAAGGAATATGTCTCCA
>NW_025861914.1:0-8982 GCF_002878395.1 Capsicum annuum
CATATGAACTTGTAAAATAAAAACTAGTTTTGGGCACAAGGATGAAAGAGGATCCTTGTTCATAAACCCCACATACCTTGTTGGGTGATTAGATGAAGAAACCTTGAATTTTGGATTCCTATTGAGTTCTTGATGATGGGTTCTTGATTACCTTGCCTTGGGATCCCTCAATTTTAAGCTTCCTTGGAGAATCTATGGAGAATTTGGACTTCTTGGAGAAGGAGCTTTGAGCTTTAGGGTTTTATTTTGAGAGTGAATAGATGAAAAGTGAATATGATGAGCTTTGAATGGGTTAAAACCTCTGTTATTCACGACCTGGGGCTTGGAAAAGACCAAAGAGCCCTTTTTAAACTTCAAGTCGGAACTAAAAATGCAATATTTTTCCCGATTTGGTTGGCCACCGCAACGCGCCATAATCGTTGTGGCTTACTGAAAAGGACAAACGGGAACTGGGCGCTCACCGCGATGCGCCACAATCGCGGTTCCCCTTAGATTTCTATTTTGGCCCTTGGCACGACACGCCAGAATCGCGGAGTCTCACTGGAATGGGACAATTGGAAAAATGGGCTTCTCCACGACGCGGGACTATCACGGAAGGCCATTGAAATTTGACAATTGCGGATTTTTCCTTCTCTGTGATGTGCTGAGAGTCCAGGTGGCATACTGTTTTACTAAAAATGCTCTAGCTTCTTCACCGAGTGTCGGAATTGGGCGAATTTGGTATCGATGGAAAGATTATTCAATTTTCCACACAATTAAGAGGCGAAACTTGAAAATACTACATGAAATAAGTGGTATCCATCTTTGAAGAAAATTCTGTTCATTCTAGGGATAAATTTAAGCTTGGAAAAGTATGAGGTATTACAATATCTCCCCCTTAGGAACATTCATCCTCGAATATGGCTAATTAGACTGAAATTACTGAGGAATCTGAGGCTATAAGCTATCATGCACAACTGAAATAAGTTGTATGACTGAATCCCAACGTAGTGGGCTACTGAACTGATCTGTGAGTGCATAAACTTTCATGAAAATAGCTATATGGATAAGATCGAAATGAGAGAGTCAACTCAGGGGTAACAATTTCTTTAGGCTGGATTTGATTTCATGAGGAAAAAGATGAGAGGTTTACGACATGAAAACTCGAGGCATTACAATATCTCCCCCTTGGGATCGTTCGTCCCTGAATGATACTAATTTTATTGAGAACTGAGATGGTACAAACAATAATTATGAACTGAATCATGACTTAATATATGAATCTGAAATTGATGAATAATGCATGGATTGACTTGAATTCGTAATTTGCACGAAGGCAAAAATTTTACCTTATGGAATAGCCTTACTTGTGAAACCTTGGGTAGTATAACTAGATGGGACATTTGAAATCTATAGGAACTGATCTATTTGATTGCTAAACTAGATTGCAGGCTATACTAATTCAATCATACCGAACGCTCATATCCCGATGGAGTATTTCTCCAACACTTTTCTAAGAAACTCTAACAATATTAAGGAGTAAGAAACTTTGGGCATGATCTGAACAAAACATCTAAATAAGGAATTACATCATTGCTACGACTCTATAGCATGGAACATAAACTTATAAACCATAATCCAGGATAGAATTTCTAGGCTTTAATCAAAGCAACTTCTTACTTTCAATCTTAGCAACATTTCTCAAACACTCCCTCAACTATACTATTCCCCTCAAATACCATACACGCTTGATTCAACTTATAATTCTCACATGGAATTGATAAATCTATCTACTAAATTCTAACTAAACTAAATTTTCTCATCGGGGTCAAGCATAACTCGCAATCACAAGGTACTGCACCTAACATCATAAGACTAGTCTAAACCATGGATTCAATACCCCAAGTGTTGTCATAACTGCTTACCTCTAGGATAATTCTTCTTACCACTTCAACAACTAAATTCAACTTCCTACTAGAAATTCGTTAGTGTACAACACACCTATCCCATTATATACCAACAAAACATCCAAGCCTATCATCCTAACCACATGTGCATTTCTAATAAATACCCATGAGAGCATCTTTATCATATTCTATAATACCTCTATCAATAATAACTTCCATACACTATTCAATTCTTAGGAAGACACTCGTAAAATATTATCAACTAACCAAGTCATACACAAGAAAATAAACTTCTCCTCAAAATTCTTTCAAAATTATAAACTTACACAAAACCAGCTTACAACAATCTTTCCAAACATAACACATTTACTATCTTCCATCCACACAATTTCTCATCATCACTATCTTGACCTGGGGGAGGTCACTGGAAAGTTAGAATGCCAGGGTCTGAAATATGAAGGGATACTAAGCATAACTTGACACCTTGATGAGGCCTGAGGAGTAGAGCATTCACAATATGGATTTATTAAGGAGATCTAATCTGAGGACGTACATGATATAAATCCGAATGTCATTGATCATTACGAGTGCTACATAAGTACTAAAACTGAACTTATTATAAAGCATGAGTACATGAGTCATGATCTGCATAACCTGTATTTGGAGTTCATAACTTCTGGAATATGATTCCAACTGCTTGATGAACTAGAACTCCTCATACTAGGAACTGGGAGAGTACATGATTCTCTAGTAAACGCATGAGCATGAACTATGATCTTGGGGACTGACACTTAAGGCATGAGTAGATATTAGGACAACTGAAAAACAAATACTAAAATAAGCATGGGTTGAGCCTCATCCTCACTTTCTGATGTTCTATAACATACTGGCATCACTTACTAGAATCTGGAAGTCTGAATTTGGCACTCATTCTATCGTCTCTCCCTTACCTTTAAGCTATCATTCTAAGTCTGAGGAACCCTTTGCTAATACCTCTGTCATAAATACTACTCTATCATTTTATAGATCAATAGTCATCATATAACATCTTGAGCACTTACTAACTTAGAATCTTCATGGGTATCACCATATCCTGAGTTCACACCATCTAGATCTTTCAACTCTTATTTCTATTTTCTCAATCTTCAAGGATTCAAACTTAGATTCTAACACTTAACATGGATATCACCAACCTTTAATAAACCAAACTACTCTTGTCATAGCTTACTAATATCACATCTCTAAACTTATATTTCTAAACCATGAGAATCAAGATCATACCAAAAAAGTCTCAACATCATCTACCCATAACTCCTTAACTTAGCTATTAAGAACATCGTATATATATATATATAACTGGTCTCCTTCCACTTAGCAACTCAACGGTACTACTAATCACACACAACAGTAATAACCTTATAAAATAATGCAACCCTATATCACCTTGGGCATACTTCTTCATCATACCCACAACATCATGCTAAATTTCAAATCAACAAACCTAAATTCTTATATGCACTGTTCAGGCCTACTAGATCACTTCCATATAATTAGCATCACTAACCAAGAAATCATCACCTCTAATTTGATAACCATCAATTGTTCAAACTTAATATCTAGCGCTAAGCATACTTCAACAACCCAATCTCGCATACAATTCTCTCTTGGGAGCTATGAAATGAAACATCAAGAAACACTAGTCCACTAGAATCTCATAACAACAATAATCGATCATAATCATATGGCCTACCTCATTTATAATCCATTAACACATCTTCTTTCTATGCATCTTACTATTTACCCTTCTATATATCTAGATTACTATCACACCTCTATAAGTTTTAGCTAAAATCCTTTTTCCAACCTCAAGGGAAGCCTAAATTAATGATACTAAACCACCCAACACTTCATTAATATCCAATGCCTTTCAAACACTATAACTATCATCAATAACCCCTTTCATACTTTAAGCAAACAATAATTCTCCTTAACTAATAACTCTTTCTCTACCTTCTTCTAAATTAACACACCAGGACATATCATCATAATGCAAAATCTATAACATGCATAAGTTCACCTCTATACTTTCTATCGATCGCCATTCCCACTTTTTTATCACTACTTTTCTATACCCATACTTCCAACTACAATAAGGTTCTACTATTCATAAATCATAACACTAAAGTTCATAATATCCCTCGAATGAAAACTCTATTCCACAATCTAGGTTTATACTATCTTCTCTCATGAGCACTATCTGTACTGAAGGAAAAATAAGGAATCTGAATGCATATCTAATTCTATCTCAACTGAACAACTCATAATGATGAGGACATAAACTTTTAACTCAAGGAACTTAACACGCTAGGGATCTCTTCTCAATCCCTTTGTGTGACTTTTGAAACTTCTTCTAGTAAATCTAAAAGCATTATCTGGGGAGGAATTAGAACTTTCTAATTATGTTAGCTAAAGAATAAGTCATAGATAAGGAATTTTTTTAGGGTAACACACGAATAGATAGGAGATTTTGAGAGAACAACTTTACTGCACGATCTAGAGTAGGAAAGAAAGGAAACTTTTTATAAATGCCTCATAGCCTTTCAAAAAAAAAGTACAGACGTCTTTGTACCATTCCTCAAGACTCTACTATACACGGCTTCACAGACACCCTAGGACACTTGAACCTTGTGCTTTGATACCAAGTTGTAACGCCTCAAAAATCTTTCCCGAGACGTCACACGGTGCTTAGGACAATAAGTGATCCCAAGCTAACCCTTCTACTGGTATAACTCATAAGCAACTAAATGATATACATAAAATGACTAAGTTTATTTGTGGAAACATAATAATGATGGAATCTGTGAAAAAAATACAATACTAATACCATTTTACATTCTATAAAGTCTGAAAAATGGAAATAAAATTGTATAATTGACTCTAACTGACATCTATGAAGTCTCTACTATACAGATTATAGGTAGCTGGGGCGGGACTCCAACTACTACTAATCAATACATATGAGTAAGAAAGTAAAGTACATAAATGATATCTAACTAAAGTCCCCAAAGTAGGAGGACTCATCATCTTCTGGCTGGAATCTGCAACTGTCCGATTCTGTCTACACATACTATAACTGGTACCTATATTATGAGATAATGTAGCATATAAACGTATATGTGGATCAGTATTTTGAGGATGTACTGAGTATATGGGGGTAAAATGGATAAGTAAACATCATCTCATAATCATCATTTACAAAATAATGCATGCTAAATGTGAATGACTCACATAAGCTGGAATATTTGGAATACTGAAATAAGAATCATGAATAGCAAATCACACTTTATAAATCTAGTGAGTCATAACATTTAGTTCTAAAGTTGTGCTAATGTTCTTTCTGTAAATCATACGGTCTAAGTGTAAAAAGAGCTCACTTCTGAATCTGAAATCTGTAACTATTGTCTTTATGTAAAGCATAATCTGAGTAAAACTGTGAGCCTTTATACTTCGTTTTCTAAAAGCTTTTCTATTATTTTTTTTATTTTAGCTAGCAGGGGGGTTCTCTTAACCGACATAAACCATGTGAGCACATGGAGTCCAACGTCTCGTCCTTCTAAGAAAGAAACTTCACATTGAGGAGAGGTGTCATACTCTTGCCAGGGAGTATAACCTACCAATGTGATCGATCACAAGCTAAATCTGTCATCCATATAGAAATGGGAATAATCTGATAATCTGAACCTACATTGGCTACGTAGTTTTATAAAAGTAGGATAAGATAAACCCAAACTTCTCGCTCGGTGCTAAATATACTCCCTTTTTATTTTCTATGCTAATTTTGTTGGAAATCCACTTTAAAACTAGCATAAGGGTTTATATAAAACCAATTATGTATTAATCTAATAAAATATGTAAATAAAGTTGATCTGAATTTTGTAATCTATAATAATCTAAAAATTCATTCCATAGCTAATCTGATAATCGAAAGATTAAAGCTTTACTGAAAATCTAAAAATAATCTGATAGTAGGATGCTTAAAACATCATCTTTCTTGAAATACTAATATTCAATCTTGGGATAGTAACCCATGCATCAATCTCATGTCAAAACATCATAATATTCATGCTCAATGATGAAAACAATGATAATTCATCTCAAAATCTGTAAATACTACAATAGGTATGAAAATATAAAAATAGGCATGCAATTTATCTTCTAAAATACTTGAAATATCAAAATCTTGCAAAGAGAAATAATGGGTATGAACCCTAATTTAAAATTCATGTATAAACATTCAAAATCATATGAACTTGTAAAATAAAAACTAGTTTTGGGCACAAAGATGAAAGAGGATCCTTGTTCATAAACCCCACATACCTTGTTGGGTGATCAGATGAAGAAACCTTGAATTTTGGATTCCTATTGAGTTCTTGATGATGGGTTCTTGATTACCTTGCCTTGGGATCCCTCGATTTAGAGAATCTATGGAGAATTTAGATTTCTTGGAGAAGGAGCTTTGAGATTTAGGGTTTTCTTTTGAGAGTGAATAGATAAAAAGTGAATATGATGAGCTTTGAATGGGTTAAATCCTCTGTTATTTACATCTTGGGGCTTCAAAAGGACCAAAGAGCCCTTTTTAAACTTCAAATAACTAAAAATGCAACATTTTTCCCAATTTGGTTGGCCACTAGAATTAGACAATTACGGATTTTGCCTTCTCCGTGACGTGCTGAGAGTCCAGGTGGCACACTGTTTTACTAAAAATGCTCTAAATTCTTCATCGAGTGTTGGAATTGGGCAAATTTGGTATCGATGGAAAGCTTATTCAATTTCCAACACAATTAAAAGTCAAAATCTTGAAAATACCACATGAAATAAATGGTATTCATCTTTGAATCAAATTCTTGACATCCTAGGGACGAATTTAAGCTAGGAAAAGTATGGGTATTACATACACTAATTTTGCTCTATATTACTATCTTCTTCAAAGACCCTAAAAGGATGGGAAATTATTCAGGTTTGGATGTAATGATAAGGATAGTGAAAAATTGATTTACAAAATTATTTGCACAATGAGATTGTATCTGAAATCCCAACGATCTTCTCACACTTTGTTACCAATCTTCCAGCATTCCACCAAATCTTAGTAATCCTTTGTGTGAATTTTGACCCGGTTCATCATGTTAAGTATGAGGAGTGTTTCCTTGTTGGGCACATTGGCCTAAGAGTATACCACATATACAGATGCATTGTCAGGTATGTTTATCGTGATGCTCATAAAATGATTTAGAATTTGAGAATAATTTTATGTGTAGCATAGCTAAGTTTATAAGAACAGGAAAGACAGGTTGGGTTGAATTTAATGGTGAAGATCTTATAAAGGATTTTGAAGACCCGATTGTTGTTGGAACCCCATCAACTCATATATCAGGAGTTCATTTTTGTAGGGTGAAAGTGTTGAATTAGTGGAAACATCATAACACAGAGAAATACTATGTGTAACCAAGCCAAAGAAAAGGGTGGGGTTTGTTATATCAGAATCTCTCGAATTGATAGAGATGCACAAGGGGAGTTAAGGGAATTGATGAAAGCAAGAAAAGTTGGTATAGCTTACATATTGGGACATTCCTATGTAAGAGCCAAATAAGGATCTAGCTTATTTAAGAAAATAGTTATATATTTTGGTTATGATATGACTTTTTGAGTAGGATCAGAAGACAACATGCATACACTTTAAAGTGTATCCCATGTTGCTACGTTAGAGGTAGGGATGGTTTATGATGTATGATTTTTAGTATACATGGTAAAATAAATAATGAATAGTGTACATATGTTAGTAGATTTTTCTGAATAGAAGAGAAGTCAGTAATGAGAATAATAATTATTCAAGCTCTCAGTGCATGCTTAGCTCTACTTGCTAACATGCGTTGCTGCTATGGAAAGATGGGAAAGAAAATAAGCAGGTCCGTGAATAAGGAAGATCAAATGGAAAGATGGGAAAGACAATAAGCAGGTCCGTGAATAAGAAATTAACAACAAATCAATGGAAAGGATGATAATTTAGGCTTAAAAGGTGCTAGTAACTTGTCAAATTGACGACTTATCAACACCCCCAAACTTAAACTATTGCTTGTCCTCAAGCAAATAAGGATAATTCAATAAGATATGATTTTTAACTCAATTCCACCCAAAGAAAATTTATACTAAAGGAATAAGCTAACAAAGCTCTACAAAGACTTTCCAAACATGTCATGACAACAAGTAATCCAAAAATTTTTAATAAACACATATTTATGAAGCAATGATGCAAGTTTGTATCACATGAACCTTCTAAATCAACAAAGTATTTTAAGAGGAGAAACAATATCTACAAAGATTGTCTCAATCTTCACAATGCAACTTACTTCACCTATTTACCCAAATTGAGAATAAGACTTCACACTCTACCCCCAAAGTATCGATGCCGCTCTCAAGCAAGAGTTAGTTCCACACACACAAGAAATTGAAATTCTAAAGGATCTCAAATAATGAAAAAATTCACACTCACTCTCGCAAAGAAATTCAAGCCAACGAGTAGAACCATAGGCTTGCCCTTTGTGGTTTTCTCCACTAATGTAGCTTACCTAGTTTGAAATCACCAAGGTCTTGCGGGTCAAGATGAATGTTTAAGGTGAGGGAAGTAATATAAATAGATCAAGTGACTAAAAGACCTCCGTCAATGCAATCGCTCAACCCCTTCTACCCCAAACTTTTCAAACTACCTACCTTATTCTCCTTCAAATCATTTCTCATATTTCCCTTAACTTTTTGATTAGCATGTACCAAAAAATTCAAATCCACCATTGTATTTCTTCCTTTCTTTTACCTTTTCAATAAAATTTCTAACTTTAAGTCCTTCTTAGCCCCTCATACATCCAATTTCTCTTCAAGTTCTATGGGCTAGGCTATTCAACTTTATCATCAAGCACATCTCTTGTCTTTTAAGCACATGAGTTGACAAACTTACATACACCTTTCTTGGCTCATCTTAGCACATAACATGTATCCCTCCCCCCCCCCCAAACTTGGAGTTTGAACCACCCTTACATTCTTCTCC
>NW_025861915.1:0-4967 GCF_002878395.1 Capsicum annuum
CTCAGAGATCATGAAATCACAAGTACAAATGATATATCAATATTCAACATCACTCATATAAAAAAATGAATTTCACTAATCATTTTCCTTCCGTAGCTCACAGCTTGCACCATCATTATGAATTGCCAATGTAACTGATCCTTACATTTTTATATACATTAATTAATTTCTAATTCCCAATTAATTCAAGAAAAATAAAGGTTATTTACAATGAATTTTACAAAGTTTTTTTCCTTTCACTATTCGCTACTTGCACCGCCATCGTAAGTCATAAATTCTTCCTCTGGAGATCCTCTAGAAAATCCTATTTTTCTATATTAGAAGTCTTTATTATTTTCTAAGATAATCTGAAACTTTTGAGAAACATCATTTCACTTCATGAGAGTACGGAGTAAAGAAAATTAGGTGGATATTGAGGGAGATTTTTCTATTTTTTTGTTTGTGTGTCTGTATCATATGAGAAATTGAAAGAGAAGTGTTTTGTGTGTTGTGCAGGGTTTGAAGAAGAAAAATGTGATATATCAAAACTTTCGCTAAATATTCTTCTTCTTTAACTCAATCCAAAATTACTAAATTTGACAGTAAATATATGATAGCTACCTCTTTAATTACTACTGTCGGCAAAAGAAATTAAATTTTGATGAAAAATAGGTGCCACAAATCAAACCAATTTAATGTACTTATGAAAACGTAAATCTCATTCTACAAATCTTGTGACTTTTTGATTTCACTAATCTTTATTCATTATGATTTATAAAATATAAATGTAAGTACTCCAATATTTTTCTTTTCCCTTTATACTACCTTAGAAGATTTTAAACTACACCTCTCATACTTCAATTAATGATTATAAACATATAACACAATGATTACATAGGCTAATTATACTGGGGCCTAATTAATTTGGGCTATGACCATATTTCAAAACCATCACAAATTCTTCAGCAGAAACTCCAATTTTTATTTTTTTCAGCAGTAGGTGTTACATGTAACCACAGGTCTTCTAGATGATGCATAGGTACACTAGGACGAATCGGCATTCCTAACAAGCGAACTTCAACCTACATGTCAAATTATTAGGATCGAAATAATCAGGTTGCATACATGTAGAAAGTAACTAGACTAATTTTGAATGACGATAAGTATTTAATTACCTCATCCTTGCTCTGAAGATTACTAACAAGCGAACTTCAACCTACGTGTCAAATTATTAAGACCCAAAGATATAAACTTCATGACACTCCAACTTGGTCTTTTTATAATACTAGTCAAGTGTACGTATTTTGCACATGTATATTGCGTTAATCAATAAAAATAAATATAAAAAATCTATTATTTTGCTTACATAATTATTATGTGAGCAATTTACTAATTGTTAAATTATTCATTATCTATTTTTTGTCGGAGTTGTGATCATAAAAGATATTATTTATTTAATACCAACAATATTACTGTACATAATAAAATGATACATTAATTTTTGAATGCTACATGCAAAGGAAAAGGTTGAAGTTGAATAAGAAGGAGTTGAATAGTTAATTGGTTATTGTTTAATAATAGGTGGAATATATAAGCATGCTCTTGAATTTGTTGGATTTTTTCGCATTAACACCTTAATTAGGTCATGTTCCTATTAAACTCTTGAATTTCATAAAAAATTGTCTATTAAACACACTCCCTAACTTGACAAGACATATGAAGTACACTCTTTTTTAATAGAGTGAAAGACCTTACTCTATTTCATTTATAAACTTTTTGTTTCTTAACTTTTTCAAGATCCATTGACAACCATCAGCTCCGGCTCTTTCACCATCACCGGCACCTCCAACAAAAAAAATAATTTTTCACTAAAATGAATTTGTTTTTCTCTTTTTTTATTAAAAATAATTTCACAACCAATACTCCTCCTTGCCACTGTCAAATTAATGTAAATAGGAAGACTGTCATAGCTACACCACCGTCACATCACAACTGTCGCTAGCTTATCTATTATTTTTGTTGTTGTAAACTTCGTCGCAAAAGTTCAATCCCACTCTCACCGCTTTGACTCAAATAAAATTTCTTCTCAAAGACTAAATTGAAAAGAACTCAAAGCACTTAAAGTTTTTCAAACATTCAAAGGATCGTGATATAATCAACACTTTTACCGTGATTCTTACGTAAATTGTTTATCTTTATTTAATTTATTTTTTATGAAATTATACTTAACGAAAATATCTTTAAAATTAAGAACACACACAAGAATAGTGTACGTGCGTTGCACGTGTATTATGCATTTTTAAGAATAAACCTATAAAAAAATATATTAGTTGTAGGTATGATATCTTTAAACCACTACAAAAAATAATTTATTTATACTATTTTTATGAACACATTAAATGAAAATTCAATCAATAAATCGCCTAACATCACAAGAATTATCAAAAAATCATCATCTATGTAAACTCAGCAAATAACCTAACATCCTTCTGATTTTTTGTACGCATCAATTTATATAAAACAAAGATAAATAAAATTTAACACATGCAAAACTCTTCAGTTAAAACAAAAATCAATGTGAATTCTTACCAAATCATATCCTTTAATTTTTTTAAGTGCTTTCTAATAAGCAGCAGGATCGACAAAATACCATCTAAGAAACAAAACATATTCAGGTAGAAGAGAATCGATTTTATTATTGACTTTCAAGTTGGAATAAAATAACCGTGATACAAAAATATATACAAGGCAAATTTTTGATTAATTTTAAAACTCTAAATTTTAGGATTTGAACTATGGTCAAATAAGGAAAGACTTAATAGCAAAAAATGTAGTTGATTTTAAAATATAAAGAGTATAAATAGTAAAAAAATGACTTTATCTATTGAAAAGAATTTTAATGAAGGGAAAAAAGTTCGAATCATTTTTATAAGGTCTAATTGATTAAAGAGGAATTTAGTCATTATACTTACTTATTTCCTACATCTAAAATAAGGTTGTTTTTACAACGGGTTATTTTTATTCGTAGGATTCTATATATTTGTACTTTATGTAAAATGTAATTATAATGAGATGATTTAAATAATAAAAAAAATATAATTTAATTTATAACATAAATCGTAATAATTAAGTTTAAAATTTTATACACATTTAAAATATTTTATATAAATTGGTAAATAGTGAGTAAAATTTACTATAATTTTACATCATATTTTAAAATTTTAAGTATATAAAAATGCATATTGAAGAATAAATGGTAAAGTAAGGCCCAACCCGAAAAAATCCCAATAATTTAAAAAAGACAGAAAAAAATAAATTAAAAAAATCAACAAATAATATTTGTACTTTTTCTGAACTCCGGAAGCTTCTATTTCATCTCACTGTCTTTTTCCTCAGACATTTTCTTTCTACTATTATGATACTACATATCATTATATCGAAAAATTGATGAATAAGTTGAAATCATCAAGCTCAAAATTGAACTTTGACAAACCAAATCTTCAAGCTTCGCCTGTAATTTCCTCTTCTTTCCCTTTTTCCTTCGTTTTTCATGTTGTAACACATTTGAAGATTTGATTTTTTTTAACCCCTTTTGCTTGACATTTTCTATGTTTTGATTTCTTAAAAACACTATTGCTTTATATGTTCCAAGTTTTAATTTTTTGTTATTCCTTTTACTTTGCATGTTCGAAGAATTAATTTTTTTAAATTCATTTTTCTTCAATTTCTTGTTTCAAGTGTGATTTGCTTGATTTTTACATATAATATGAGTCAGGTATGCTTAGTCTTGCCAATTTTGACTATCTTAATGTTTGCATGTCAGCTGAGATACTTGAATTTAGGTACGAAATAGTAATAGAAGCAAGTAAATAAAAATATTGCCTAGATATATTATTGGGAAATAGAAGATACGTGATAAAATAGTTGAGATGTGTAAACTAAATCATGCACTATTAATTTAAGGATATGTTGTGGTAAAAATGATTAATGGATCATTTACAAGTAGGACAAGATATCACCTCATAGTGGAATATGCTAGTTATGTATTTGAGATTTAAGTGTGGTGATGTGGTGTGGTGCTAGACAAAATTATGACAATAGAAGTAGAATGCATCTGGTGTTCTCGATTACACTTTACCCAAGTTATAACTGCGTAGCAATCTCTAGGTTTCTAATTTTTGATTCACACCTGGATCCCTCCTATTTTGTTGAATCCTTTTCGATGGCTGAAGTAGTGTATGCTAAGGCCCGCTAAATTTTGAAACTGTATTTATCCAACTTGTATGTTAGGAAAGTGTCAAGTGAGAGGTAGATGTTACATAACTTAAAAACTTTTTCTGATAAACCAATTTGAATTGCGTTAACAATAAAAAAGGAATGAAATGGTAAACTATTAATATTAGGAGATGGGGAATCAGATCACATACTTGAAGATGCATGAATCTAAATTTTTGTTCTTATTACTTACGTATAATTGTATGACCTTTTGAATTGTTCTTCTCCTTTATGTTTGTCGTCATATAGAAGGTTGTTGCAGGATTTAAGTCATGTTTATGTGGTATACTGGTATCTGTCATTGTTTGTTCCTTTGATTTATTAACGCTCTGTCTTTGATTTAACACAGAGAAGTATATTGAAGCGCTAGCTTTTCCAGCTTTGATCTATTTCATGGTCTACCAAGCATCCTCTAGCTTCGTCAGCTCCATCTCCAGGTTTTATGAGTTCCTCTTGGACTGATGATGAAATCATTTTGTCCCTTGACTAGATTAATCGTGGATCACCCATCCATAATGATGTGATTGTCGATATTTCTATTGATTCTTCAAATTTGACAAGTAATATTTCTAAGCTTCTGCTAAATATATTTATTCTTCAAGTCAATTTAAAATTACTAACTTTGACGGTAAATAAATGTAGCTATATTTTTACTAAAGGTAAGAGATTATATTTTGATGGGAAAAAAAATGGCATAACTCGAATTAGTTAAA
>NW_025861916.1:0-4017 GCF_002878395.1 Capsicum annuum
TTCTTCGTCTTGGATGTTGTGTTGTTTTGAGCTCTAAATTATTGTTTAATGCTATAGGATTCTTTGTGAATGGACTATGATGATATATGAAGGATGTACAAGCTTTAAATTAAGTCTAAAAAACTCAAAAAGGCTCAGAACTGATCAACGAAAGCACAATACAAAATTTGGCGTAATTTAGACACCTGAAATGTCTTGGGCATGTGTGGATAGTAGAATAGGCCAATAGGCGCGTGATATTGTCCAAAAAAGCTTCAAAATGGACCCAAAATAGTGTGTCCTTGCGACGAGGGCGCGTCGCGACCTCCACATTCATTTTTAAGCCTCGTGACATGACCTCCACTCCCATTTCTAGCTTGCGCATCGCAATTTCCACTCCTATTTGTCGCAAGTGTGGTAAGACCCCCCTCCAAACAAGGAAAAATTTGCACTACAACTCCTACACAGCTTGGGACTTGTTTTCCACTATAAATACATCTTTGTAAACATTATTATTCACTTTTGGACGTCCTTGGAAAACATTGAAGGTTACCACAACTTCTTTTTAAGTTTTATCATTCTTTAATTTAGTTTCCTTATGGTTTTTATCATCAATCCAAAAGATTGGTTGATTAATATTTTCATTAAAGGCTAAACTCCCTTTTCGGGATTAAGGCCAAGATTATGAATACTTTCATTTTGAATTAAGTTTGTTGATTCACTTATCATTATGGTTATTTGTTAATCCTCGTTTTAACTATTTGAAGAATTAGTTACCCTTAGAATATATTGATTGTCGACCTTGCATTCTCGAGAGGAGGAATAGGAAGATAGAACATGGGGATATGCAAGGTAAGGTTCGTAGTCTTTTATAAAATAAGGATTTCAAATTAGCATCTAGGACAGAGATGTACCTAGAAGCCTTACTTGATTCAAACGTAGGATGATAGCTTAAATAACTTAATTGGATTATTACATCCCCGCTCAACAATGTAGTTGTAAGGTCCAAATTGTGTAAAATATTAGACGTCGGGAGACCATGATCTTCCGATTAACCCTACGAATCAACAATCAAGATAAGCTATTTACCAAATGAAGTTCAATAACGTAGTAGGATTGTTTATAAACCTTAAACCTGGGATTCTATCCTTTGATTGTCCAAAGTCATTACTTTTCCGCTTTAGTTTAGTTTACTTTTTAGTTTACAATTCTAAAACTTTTTCAGTTACTTTATCTCAATAATTGAACTAGAATTGGATAGTTGTTTAACACAAGTCCCTGTGGGATCGATATTCGACTTTCTTGAAGGCCACTTTACTACTTGATAGACCACGTACACTTGTGTGTGTACTTGGATGCTGTCACAAGTATGAGGGTGTAGTTCTGAGTGCCATTACACAAGACATCAAAAATCATATCCATCCCATTGTCTTTTATGTTATCGATAAAGAGAAAAATGCTTCTCGTACATTGTTCTTCGAGAAGTTAAAGTCTATTGTAGAAGATGATCCAGATCTATGTGTCATCTCCGATAGGCACATTAGCATTGTCAATGTCTTCTCTCGTGTTTATAATTGTGCGCATCATGGACTTTGCAAAAGGCACCTTGCTGAAAATCGTCATGTAAATCAGAACTGTGGAGAGCATTTTTATCTATTCTATGCCGCAATAAAGGCTTATTCATTTAATGAGTTTAGTGAGCATTTTGCAAAATTCAAGGATAAATGCCTTGAGGTAGGACATATCCTTAAAAATATGCTTGGTTTTGAGAAGTGGAGTAGAGAACACTTTTTGGGAATAGGTATGATGTGATGACCACAAACATCGTCAAGCTGCTCAACTCAGTATTGACGGATGAACGGAAGTACCCCGTGTCGTACATATTCAATTTGATTGCTAAAAAATTTGTTGAAAATTTTATGGAGTGGCATGCATTTGTCGGCATGTCAAAATACAAATTTGTGGATTCTGCGAAAAAGATCTTAAGGGATAATAAAAGAGCGAGCAATTTCTTATATGTGACTAATGCGAACGGAGATCTCGACCAATATATCGTGTTAGATAGCGGTGTTACTGCCAAGGTCAATCTTTTGGAGAGGAGTTGTTCATATAGGAAATATGGCTTAGTTAAACTATCGTACGAACATCCAATGGCCAATTTGCAATCAAAGTATGGTGATGGTGAAGGTTATGGTAATTCCATCTACGAGTAATCTTCACCTATTTATAAAATTGAAATTTACCTCTTTGCATACTCTGAAGCTATTAACATTGTCCCTATAGAGTCCTAATGAATTGTGCCAGAAATTGCAAGAAACAAAGATTGTTCCACCCCCCTACAATCCCAAACTTGGAATGAAGAGAGCCAAATGCATTAAGGGTATCAGTGAAACATTCAAGTCTAAAAGGAGGAATAAGTGTTAAATATGCAAAAAGTTTTGGGTACAAAAGAACCACATGTAGCATGACCAACAAATGTTAGATAGACTTTTTTTTTTGTTTGTAAAGCCACTGTTTTGGGGGACCCCTACATTTCTGTAGAATTTAATGTTCCGTTGTAACCAACTATATGTTTTGTCTATGATAACCACATCAATCTATGATATATATTTTACTCGGTCTATTAAAGAATTTTTAATGGATATATTATTACTCATCAAACATATTATATAGGTATTTTTACCACCATATCACTCCAATGGATGTATTGAACCATCATTTTCTGTTCTTAATTAATTAAAAGTTGCAAAAATGTATATTTATATAAAAAATCGCTGGGATACACAAGTTAAACCTTTTCTATTCCCATACGCGTCGACTGATCATTAGTTGGGAATATGAAAGTCACCTTCTATGAGTCTATAAGTATAGTGATACTTTCGATGTAACCATTCACTTCTACCTAAACAAAAAAGTTCAAAAACCTCTTCTTCTTCAAGAAAAAATTATGCCTCCGAGAAGGATACCCCTACGTACTATCAGAAGAGTTCCCCCATGACACTATAATCTCCTTCTCCTATGGAACGACTTTGACCGTCTTTTCCATGGGCTAGGTGAAGACCAAATTTACTTAGAGTGTGAACTCCGTTGCATTGGTTGTTTCTTAAGGACAATTCTGTAAAGGCTCGGAATGGAAGGCACCGACTATATCACCCCCACCCCCTAATTTAGTTTAAGTTTTTATTTTAGTTTCAGTTTAAGTTTTTGTATTTGTTCATTGCAAAAGAAGCTTTCTTAGTTAGGATTCTTGTTAAAAGATAACTTTTTTTTTGCCCTTTTTGCTGGTTTTGATGTTAAATGTATGTTTGGCAATGAAAAATATGAATATAAATATTTTAGTTTGTAAATTTTATTTTTCCTCTTTTTGTCATTGTTGCTTTGTGTTAGTTATTCTCCTGTATGAATGGTGGAATTTTGCACAGTCAACTTTTTAAACTTTTATTGCTTGTTCAATGAATACAACTGTACATTGCCTTAACTAAATTTACGAAGAGTAAAAATTATTTGGTAATAAATTCAGATCACATATATAGTCTATCGTAGACAAGTAAATCATTCTACGCTACACCAGCTAATGTTTTATGCACTATCATCGATCTTAGACACTTTCACTCCTCGACCAGGCATATCGATCGATCCTAAACCATATGAATCGCTAGACCATTAGTAGCTTGTAGTTTGAAAGAAAATAATTAAATTAAAAAAGTTTAAACAAGGCACGTAATTACATGATTTGGGGGTGATGATCGAAGGGGCACATAATCACCATTGAACTATTGTGCTTTGAGTATGTGGTGACACTTGAACTATTGAACTGTTGGTTAAACAAATGATCTTGAACTGTTGGCTACACTTAATAGACTGTCATCGATCTTGACCTATGTCAATCCTCAACGAGATATAAAAGTCTACCATAGATATGCGTAATCGATGGACCCTCAATAATATGCTTAAAAAGAAAATAATTAATTAAAAAAATATACTTGTTCTTTGAGGGTCCATAGTTTCTTGAGTTCTACCTAGACTTACACTGTAGGT
>NW_025861917.1:0-3628 GCF_002878395.1 Capsicum annuum
GTAAAATAGAGTAGCAAATATAAGGAAAACTTTCTTTAACCACATGATTTCAAGTTTTAATGTTTTATAATACAAGTTAAATGCTTGCTTCTTATAATGTCTTCATGAATAAAATAGCATTATTTGGTGTAAATTTCTATATTAGTACCAGCAATTTTCAAATTGTTTGAAGAACATGTGACTGACTTTGACAAATTCATCTACCAAATCTCTTGTAAGTTTGAAAAATTAACAGAACTATGTTTGAAAATTAATACAACTGTCTCAATTATTTTTTTGACTTTGTCACTTCTTCCATACACGCTGAGCTTTTCACATTGATGTATATTTTTGAAGATTACTTACATCCTTAACCTATCCTAATTAACTAAACTGTACTTTAACGCGGTGTATAAGCGAACGTAGGCTACTTAGAAGTGTGTCATATGAACGTAGGCTATATCACATTTTGATGATGATGTGATGAGTGTTATAGAGACAATGATGAACGCGAAAAGGAGAAACACGGTTATTATAGGAGAGTGTTTAGCCAATGCTGAAGGGATCGTTAGAGGAATTATCGATAAGTTTGATAAAGGAGAAGTATCGTTAGACACGAAACATAAAAAGGGCATCCCGGGGCACTAAAGCTACCGCTATGCGCGGTGTCCGGGGAAGGGCCCCACCACAAGGGTGTATCGTACGCAGCCTTACCTTGCATTTCTGCCAGAGGCTGTTTCCAAGTCTTGAACCCGTGACCTCCTGATCACATGGCAGCAACTTTATCTTTAGACACGAAACATGTTAAGTTCAGAAGTGTTCCACTTTCGACACTGAGAAATGTCTCGAAAGAAGAATTCGAGGCAAAGATTAGAGAGCTAAGGATTATATTAAGAAGCTATATAGACAGAGGGGTTGTTTTATATTTAGGTGATCTTGAATGGATATCTGAGGTTTGGACTAAACATTTCTACTTATTTATTGTTCTTACGACGATGGTGTTCTGACTAGCTTGTGCGCGCCTCGACTATTCCACCACATACCTACTATCTCCTACCAGTACAGGTACAGGTATCGGATAACTCTGTCAACCAAAGTTTAGGCAAATGAGAAGAACTCATCTAGCTCCAATGGTCTTTATAATTTCATTGTCTAGGGTGCACCGTCGGGCTATGTTACTCAGACTCTTCAAAAATGTCGACAGGTGCATGTCGGATCCTCCAAAAGTAATGCATATTTTGAGGATCCGACATATGTGTGGCATCATTTTTGGAGAGTCCGAACAACATAGTCCAAGGGTGCACAATTTTCCCTTATTGTTATTTTCTTCAAACTATATCTTTGACTAAAAACAGCAGCCTGGTGCACTAAAGCTCCCGCTATGCGCCAGGTCTCGGGTCCACATTGCCTACCACCACATGTAAAATACACTGATAGTGTAAAAATTCAAGGAGTTTTGACTCTCCAGAAATGTTGCCGCACCCGTGTCGGATCCTCGAGGAATGTACTACTTTTGAACAATCTGACATGCACCCATCGACATTTTTGAAGAGTTCGAGCAACATGAAGATTCTTTGCAAGGCATTGGAGGAAAAAGTTACATGGCAAAAAGACATAATCCCAGATATAGTAAGCACAATTCTTGAATGGGGCCCACGTCAGCTAAAAAGGTTGAAAAAAAGTGTCATGTCAGCAAAAAAAGGTTGATAAAAATACGCTAAAATTGAGTGGGGTAACAGGACCCCGTGAAATTAAAGTGTGTCGTAGCAAATTTGGTCATAGTTCAGCGTACGAGATGCTTCACTCAAAAATTTTAAATGTTTTAACTTCTGCAAAACAACTAATGTTGAGATAAGCATCCAATACACCTCCAAATTATGGCCAAAGTTGCTACGACATACTCCAACTTCACTAAGTTCCTATTACCCCGAACTTAATTTTAGCGCTTTTTTGGCACCCTTTTGGGCTGACATGGCACCATTATCACATAAAATGGGTCCACGTCAGCACAAAAGGTTAACAAAAATATACTAAAATTGAGTTCACGAGTAATAGAACCCTCGTGAAGTTTTATAATTTCTATTCCGAAATAGTGTTTTGTTAAGGATTAATACAAACCTTGAACAATTACAAGGTATGCATGTTGCATTATCTATGTATAAAACTGTGGGTGAATTGTCACATTTCAAACCACATTTTTCTCGAATGAGATGGACCTCAACCATACACATTCTCGGCTAGCTTCATGAATAACTATTATCTCATCATAATTCAATGAAGTGGCTAGATAGACTGTTTTGTATATCTCCAAGATATGACAGTACCCCCACATATGAACACATAGCCTGTTTGAGATCGAGCTTTATGCGGGTCAGATAAGTACCCAACATCAACATAGAGAGCAAGATCGGGATTGCAACCTCTAGAATAAAATAAGCTCATGTATCTTATCCCATTTGGATGTCTCCTAGTAGGAGTAGAAATATACCTTGCTAACATATTAACCGAAAAGGCTATAGGCCTTGTAATATTTGCAAGGTACATGAGTGCATCAATTGGACTAAGATATAATTCGATATATTTCGAATTTCAGCAAATAATCTATTTCTTTGAAAACTCTCAAAGAGTTTTACTAATTTTCAAGCTATAAGCTTATACAATATAAAAATTATAAATAAGTTTCCCAGAAACTTTTATATGCTTCAAGCATTTTGAATCCTTAAAAGTTTTTCACATAAGTTTTGTCAAGTGACAATATTTAACATTTTATGAGTGACATCTTCAAGTGTTCGGACTGCAAATCAAATAAGTTTTACGCTTACCAAAATGCATTCTTTCATGTCACTTGATAATGTTTCTACGTTAGCATGCTTAAATAAACGTAAAATTTGGATCCTCATAATCCTTTACAATATTGCGCCAATATTGTATCAAAGATATTATCGATGATACATCATTTTGTATCAATTCACAATGTGACATAACATTTTGAGATCTCATCACTTCATTATTTCAGGTACCTGAACCTCTCATAGGTTTCATGAAGTGTTATGCCGTAGGCTCTTCAAGAGCACATTGCCTTCTTATTATGATTATTTGCTCCTTATCCTTTTCAAGGATTATTTCATTTGGAACCTCTTACTCTACCACGCTTCACGCATGCATAAACTTTGTCCTTTAGGAACACAAAATAAGAGTACTTGCGCTTAATATGAGATGCTTTCAGCATTTGACTTGAATTATCTTTTGGATGAGGATCTGGTGATAATTCCTAACATATTTCATAGCGCTTATAATCTCCCCCTTATGTTAGGAAAACTAACATATATCCTCTACTTTATTTAGGAATCCATCTTTGTGCATTATGGTATATGCATTAATCGTATACCGCACATCAAAATTATTAGATGGAATAATTGGTTCCCGACCTTGAACCAATTGAGAGGGAAGAAATAATTATAATTTATTGGTCTAATGCATACAAGTGTTATTACAATATATCATATTTTAGACCAATACATAAAGTTTTGTTCTCATTAACAATGCTTTAGATATTTATCGAAGGCATTCAATGCTAAACCATCATCATCAAGATAACTTTCTTGATTGCACAATCTGAAAATTATGTTCTTAACTCAATTTTATTGAG
>NW_025861918.1:0-1150 GCF_002878395.1 Capsicum annuum
AAAGGTCATAAGAAAATTTAATGAGGTCAATTATGTCATTAACATTAGAAGGATAAAGAACAGCAGCTGGAAAATATTTTGAATAATTTTTCCGAAATCTTTGGAAGATGATATAATATCATAAGAATTTGTACTAAGTTTAGATGAAATATTAAGAGAAAGAATTTCACAAGGAATTGAAGGATTCGATGGCTTTAATTTTACTAAAATGGACATTAAATGACTCAAAATAATGAAAACAATGAGCTTATAACTATAGGATAGAAAAAACTTAGACATATTTTTTAATATATGGAGAATGAAGAAAGCTAGAAAGAAGAAAATTTGTAGTAGTAGGTGATTTATGGTGAAGAGAAAAGAGACTATATGAGGGGTATATATAGAAGGGGAAATAATAATAATATTAATAATATTTGCATGCAAAACAGTAATAAAAAATAAAAAATATATATTCTTGGGATATAGTAGAAGTACAAGATTTAGAACATCTTGAAAAGATAATATTATCACGGTCTCGTTTTATGAAAAACCTTTTTCCTTTTTAATCCGTCCCAAAAAAATTTACTATAACTAAAAACAAAATTAAACAATATAAATCTTAATAGTTTAAAGATTTATCATAAAAATTTCGACATTTTACATAATTATTAAAAATCTCAATTTTGGGTCTGTCAAGATACATATTTAGCTTCCTATATATCCAATGAAGATACATTTTTTTTCTTTATAAACTAACTTTTGATATAATTTTTTCGATTTTGGATCTATCGAGATATATAATTATCTCTTGATATATTCAACGAATATATATAATTAAATGAAATTTTTGTAATTACTTCGTAAGAGTGAAATTTTTTGTAAAAATGATAAGTTAAGGTGTATGTTTATGCAATTTTTAATTAAAAATAAGATAATTTATAATTATATATTTTTTTATAATATCGTATTAAATTAAATAATATTACATAAAATGAGATGAAAGAAATATTAGAGGTGGGGGTAGGGGGAGAAAATTGTATGGAAGATATAAAAGGACAAAAGATTTTTGTGATAATTGCTCTTGTTGCTTTTATGTTCATGGGGTTAAAATTCATCTCTTTCATGTGTTCATAGTATTGTCATTACATGATTAATCAAGATTTCCAAATCC
>NW_025861919.1:0-1053 GCF_002878395.1 Capsicum annuum
GTTCAGCATCACCCTTTGGTAAGGTGGTGTTTTCATTTGTGCGTTACTTGAAGGTCTGTCGGAAATTCTCATGCTCTAGCACTTTGTTTGCGTTAAAAGGGGGGACACCGGTGCATTGATAGATGCCAAGGAGTCACAACTGTTCTTGAATGTACGAAGGTAAGCCGTTGGTCTAGCAGAAACAATTCGAGGATTTCAATTGATCCTTTCCGGAGAATTAGATGGTCTTCCTGAACAGGCCTTTTATTTGGTAGGTAATATCAATGAAGCTGTACGACATGAGAAAGAGTATACCAAATAAAGGTAAAACCCGCACTGGAAAAATGTTGAACGATTTCTAGCGCTTTTCAAAAACCATTTTTTTGCAACACCTTTGCTACCGGGCATTCACTGCCAATCACTCCTAAATCTACCTGATATGGACTGCTAAATCGATTCCTCTTGGCTTGATTAAAAAATCCTCTCAGAAGCCCGTGTATATTAGTCAAAGATGCTCTCTACCCGTGCGCGTGCCTATTTCGCTTTAGGAGGTATCAGAGCGGAGTTTTGGGTAAAAACCTTTCGATTTCTGCTAATTCTCTTCTTGTTGTACCATGTACATGACGATAGCAGTGGAGTGCTCGATTTCTATTGCGACAGAGGGAGGTAGAATTGTTGAAGGTTCTCCCCGAAAGCGCCCTTCCTTTTTTGAGCCCATTTTTAAGAAACTCGAAAAAAAAATTGGAAAATTTAAAAAGAAATATTTTATAACTTTTATAACTATAACTCGAAAAGTTTTAAAAGGAAAAACAAAATTATTTCGAAGAGTTTCAAAAGAAACCAAAAAATGGCCTTTTCAATTTGAAATAAAGGCTAATAAGGCACTCATCAGTCGACTCGTTAGTAGTTCGTGAGGCTAATTTTGAGCTAGATAGTGGATTGATGTTCACTGTAGCACTATCTGACCTTGAAGGTTAGGTTAGTGTACCATGAACCAGAGTGGAAAGGGAATTTATTCCTTTCTCGCTCTGATTCCTGGTTGGAACCCAGGCGCCCCCCCCTCAGCCCGTTCCC
>NW_025861920.1:0-1474 GCF_002878395.1 Capsicum annuum
TATATATATTGTAGTATATTTTATAAGTAGTTGTATATATACATTGTATGGTTCATATAAACGTGTATATATCTTGTATATTTAACGTATACATGTGTATATGTTTTATGAATTAGTATATAAGTATATCTATAAATATTGTAATGTATATATATTGTAGTATATTTTATAAGTAGTAGTATATATACATTGAATGGTGCGTATATATGAGTAATTGACTAATTGTGTATATGTGTATATATTTTTTAAATTCTAATGTAGTATATACTATATGTATAGTGTATATATATTATTTAGCGTATTTATAATGTCTATAGGTGGGTATATGTAAGGTATATTGAAAGAAAGTTTTTTTTTTTTTTTTTATATTTTTGACCGGGTTTGACTGGGGTTTGGTGGGTTTGACCGGGTTGGGTTAAGTGGGCCGGGTTAGGGTGGGTTTCAATTTTTTTACTGTTTGGCCCGGCCCGGCCCGGCCCGTCTAGCACCAAAACCAGCCCTCAACTCGGTTAAAATAGAAGGGCCGATTCTGGGTTGGCCCGGCCCATTTGACACCCATAATTAGGGTATAATGGAAAAAAAAAATGTCTTATCTTGATTAATGAAAAAATATAAGTAAAATGAGAAATTAAATTACAAAATTTAGAATGGGTAATTTGAGACGGAGGAAGTAATTGTAGATAAGTATTGTATATTGTAGAAGACTATATAGATAGCATATCTTTTAATTATATATGTACTATATTTCGGCAAGCCAACAGAAGAAAAATATTAAATAAAAAATGGAAGGAGGAGGTAGAAATATTGGAGAAGAAAAGAAAAAGAAAGTGATGGTGGCTATTGATGAAAATGAATGTAGTTTTTATGCATTAAAATGGGCATTAGAAAATCTTTATGAATCTTTACAGAATTCTGAAGTTGTGTTATTCACAGCACAGCCAATTTCTGTATATGGATATATCTATGCTTCTTCTTTTGGTGTTGCATGTAAGTTCATAATTAATAATTTACTATTGCTTTGTCGGTGTCTGGAGTTTCTTGTTCGTGGTGTTTTGGTGGTGTGTGATTTCAAATAGATAGTTTATAGCATTATCTTATTTTCTGTGTTAGGTAGCAACGTGTTATTTCATTTTGTTGCGTGCTTTTTATATTTTGTGTTTGTTATATTGTTATTTGTTAACGCGAGTTTCTTGTTTGTGATATTTTGGTGATGTGTATGATTTTGAATAGATAGTTTATTATAGTATTATCTTATAGTTGTATTGTTTGTTGTATTAGTTAGCATTGTGTTATTCTATCTTATTGTATGTTTTTATATTTTGTGTTTTTTATACTATTATTTGTTAACGCGCGTTTCTTGTTCGTCGTGATATTTTGGTGATATCTACTATTTCGAATGAAAAGTTCATAATATTATCGTGTAGTTGCCTTATTTCCTGTGTTAGCTAGCAGCGTGTTAGTTGTTATTGTTATT
>NW_025861921.1:0-1511 GCF_002878395.1 Capsicum annuum
TGTTTTATAGCGGTTTTGGTGTTGAAATACACCCTTGTATCTTGTATTCTTGGTGTTGGTAGCGAATTCGAGTGTGGTCTCCATCTTGGTCCTCGAATCCTTAAGATTAGTGGACTGATTGGAGTGTGATTTTGTGTTTCCGTTGTCATTCCCGTATCATTTGGTATCAAAGCATGGCTTGATCTTGTTACGGGAATGACAACGAAAACACGAAATCACACTCCAAATCAGTCCACTAATCTTAAGGATTCGAGGACCAAGATGGAGACCACACTCGGATTCGCTACCAGCAACAAGAGTACAAGATAAAAGGGTGTATTTCAACACCAAAACCGCTATAAAATGTGATGAATAATATCAACAACAATAATACAAGTTTTTGATTCAATAAATGACCCAAAACAGTCTACTACACAACATAACAACAACAAAAGTAAAGGATAGATAGTGAGACTAAGATTATTACAAGATTAAGAACTAAAAAGTGTATTAAACTCAAAAACCCCTAATGAATGTAATAATCAAAATCACACTCTTACGGTGACTGCCAAGGGAATCAACTCACCTCAAGATCCACCGTTTCCAAGCAAAGAATAATGTTAGCTTTTCCAAGCCCTATACTAGAACTACACTAAGTTGGTCTACTCTCAAGAGAGAGGATTCCATTGTCATTCCCTTTACTAAGGGCATTTTGGTCACTTAAATTTAAGGGTATTTTGGACAATTCATATTGTCTTCCAACACACTAAGGCCACCCTTGGTCATTAAGGGTAATGTGGTCTTTTTGTCTACTTTTGTAATATACTATAAGTAGTGCATTTTAGGTCTTTTCTCTTTATTTTATGAAAGATGAAATATTGAAACACTTAAAATCCTCTCTCTTGAGAGTAGACCAACTTAGTGTAGTTCTAGTATAGGGCTTGGAAAAGCTAACATTGTTCTTTGCTTGGAAACGATGGATCTTGAGGTGAGTTGATTCCCTTGGCAGTCACCGTAAGAGTGTGGTTTTGATTATTACATTTATTAGGGTTTTTTGAGTTTAATACACTTTTTAGTTCTTAATCTTGTAATAATCTTGGTCTCACTATCTATCCTTTACTTTTGTTGTTGTTATGTTGTGTAGTGGACTGTTTTGGGTCATTTATTGAATCCGAAACTTGTGTTATTGTTGTTGATATTATTCATCACGTTTTATAGCAGTTTTGGTGTTGAAATACACCCTTGTATCTTGCATTCTTGTTGTTGGTAGCAAATCCGAGTGTGGTCTCCATCTTAGTCCTCAAATCCTTAAGATTAGTGGACTGATTTATAGTGTGATTTCGTGTTTTCATAGTCATTCCCGTATCACTATTAAAGGCACAACTTACTAGCCGGAGTCACCGAGACAGAGTCAAGATAAAATATACTAGATCTGATAGTATCACCATTTTGGAACCAAGTTAAAAGTTACAGAAATATTTTTTAATATTTTGACAAGTCTGGATTTTTCATAATTATCTAATACTAGGAGT
>NW_025861922.1:0-1727 GCF_002878395.1 Capsicum annuum
TTCCAACTTGGGAATCATACAACAACAACAACCACATGATCATAATCGACACATAGCATGAATATCAAAATTCATAGTTTAAAACTTGATTCTTGGGCTTCATGGATGAAAGGAATCCATGAATGAACACTATTCATACCTTAGTTCTTGAATCTATAAAGATTGATGGAGAGACTCTTGAAATTGAGTCTTGAATTTGAATCCCCAATTGAAAACCCTAGCTTGTTCTTGAGAGATACTTGAGAGAAACGCTATGTTTTGGGTGAAAATGGATGAATCACATGTTATTAGATTTAAATAGGGGTGGGAGATTGACCCTTTTAACCCTTGGATGCGTTTTTTAAATTTGTGAAAATTTCCAGAACTAGACCCCTGGCGCGACGTGGCACTATCGCCCTGTGTCGTTGGAATTTGACAACTGGGAAATTGGGGAATGGCGCAATGCAGAGCCATCGCGTTGCCACTTCATTTGTGACCTGAGAGTTTGGCACAATGTGAAGAAATTGTGCTAATACACTTAAAAAGGGACAATTGCCATTTTCACTTATGGCGTGGCATGCCACTGACCAACACGATACTGCTTTATGACGGGGACATGAAATAGTCATAACTTCTTACACGGTTATCAGATTTAGGCAAATTTTAGATCGATGGAAAGCTTATTGAATTTTACACTTGAAAAAAAGTGAAAATCTTGAAAATTCCTCATAGAATAAAGATCATTCAATTTAGAAGCTAATACTAGACATTCTTGGGATGAAATTAGTTAAGAAACTTTGGGTATTACATGAGCCCTGGGGGTATTAAATACCTAAAAATCATAGCTTTTTATTTAGTCTAGTCTTAGTACTTTACAGAATAGCCTTCAAAGCATACTATGAGCATTATCAGAATAGTCAGATATCAGTCAGTTTAACTCAAAATAGTCTAGTATTTTAGTATCTTTAAGTTGGGAGTAGGATTCAACACTGAGTGAGTGTAGGGATGGTGTCTTCCCCATCAGATAGGCTGAGTCATTAATAGCAGTCCCTATATTCTTGAACCACATAGCCAACATAGGATATGAGTAGTCACCCATTATATTAGGCTTGACTATCTCCCAGGGGTCACCCGTCAGTCCAAGATTGACACCCTTAGTCCTTTGGACATTATATTAGTTTAGTGGTTCCACAAAGCCATTGTTAGTAACCATGGCATAGTATTAACACCTTTACAACTAGGGTTACATATTGGAAGCTGATTATTCTTCAGTTTAGAGACTGCCATTGCGTAGAAAATTTAATTAGCTTTTCAATGATATAAAATTCACCAAAATCCAATAACTGAGTAAGAAGTTATCGAGATTTTAAGTTTCAGTCATTAAACACCATCATTTTAGTCCCTAGCGCGTCACAGAGCCAGTCTAAATGAAACTTATCAATTTCCAATGTGACTCCACGATCATGGCGCGTCGCGGAGTAGGTCAAGTTCTCGTTTGTCAATTTGTAGTGGGCCTCCACGATGTTGGCGCGTCGTAGACGTGGCAAAATTGGCATCCAAAGGCTTACCGTGATAGTGTCACATCACGACATTTATCTAGGTCCCAATTTTCCTTTTCTAATGGCTTGGAGCGATGTAGTGCACCGCGCTAAGGCCAAAAATTGGGACATTTAGTTTACAGCTTCCGTTTTTAAATTTGTTTAGGGGTATTTGGGTCTTTTTCAACTGCCCTAATTAACCTAAAACAT
>NW_025861923.1:0-3962 GCF_002878395.1 Capsicum annuum
AAGCTTCACCTTCTAAGGCCTCTTCCAGATTAAATAAACATGTCAGGAATCCTATTCCCTCTAATTTCTCTGACTCTGAGTACCATCCATACACCACTGCTGAGTTGGACTCTGACTATGAGGGTCCTGTACCATCTTCTCATCAAGATACTCCTGAGGCTCATAATCTTCACTTCCAAAAATGCCAATTAACTAGAGGGAGAGTTATGAGTGGGTTTGAAGGAGCTGACATGCAAACTCTGATGAGAAAACTGGAGTTCCAAGGATGGTCTTTGTTATTTCTTCAGGGAGATATTCAGAGAAAATTTGGCAAACCTAAAGTCTATGAGTTCTATACAAATGGGATGGATATAGGTGAGTTGTTCTCTACTACTATGAGAAAGGTTACTATGAACCTTTACATTGCTGATATTTCTAGGATTCTACATATTTCTTATGGGGGTTGGGGTCACTATATCAAGGGAAATTGACCACCCCTGGACAAACTTACTTCTGCTTTTGAAATTTGTAGAAGATTCTCTGGGAATCGTTATCTGATTCATCATCGAAGGGTATTTCAGAGAGATATCCCCCTTCTATCAGCTCTATTTTTTTGTAGTACATAAGATGATCATTCCTAGGAAGGAGAGAAGGAATGTGGCTAGTTTTGTAGATCTCACTCTCATGGAATTGTTGGATACTGAAGTAAGAATTGATCTACCTATACTTATTCTGAAGAACATGCAAAGAGTGATTATTAAGGAGAAAAATGGGCATGCACTTCCTTATGAATTCTGGCTTACCCCTATCCTTGAGGAGTTTAGGGTACCTGTTTAAGTATGGTCTTCACAGAGTGTGAAAGACATCATAGGAAGTGTGAATCATATGATGCTACCTGATTCCATGAGGAATGTGGATAATCCCATGCAGAGACTAAGGAATGCACTGGCTGATAAACAAGGTGAGGTCAAAGCTGCGCAAGTTACATTAGTGGCAGCACAAGCTGCTCATGAAGAGGAGAGTGGGATTCTTTAAGCTCAAATTTCTTCCCTAACCTCACTACTGGAAAGAGAAAAAGCTAAAAATACTGATGTGATTAGGAAACTCACCTCTCTAACTCCTTCCTCTTCATTCCTTTAGCCCTGGTTTTTGATATCCAAGACCAACTTTTTTTTCCTTCCCTTAAATGACTTGTTTTCTATTAGGGTGCTGCTAGTTAATATAAGTCACATCATGAATGAAATGGTCTTAGTTCTTTTCACATATTTTGCTCCTACTTTATCTTGCTGTATTCATGTTTTATTATTCTGAATTTTGATTGTCTTAGTGATTGCCTCAATGGTCATGACTTATTAAACGATTTTTCACTTGTTGAATCTGCTTTTCGATGATGTCAAAAGGGGGAATAATGAACTATGCAACACTTATAACTCAATGACTAACCATGTTTTATTCTTTGTGCTCTTCTAGTCATATTTCTTTACTGAGTATGTTAGGGTTGAATAAAGGATGCTGAGGTGTTGAATTTGTTATCCTCAAAAAGGGGGAACTCGTTAGGAAAAGAAAAATGAAGTTTTTATGATGAACAAAGTGAATGAAACAGGTTCCACAATATGTTCCATGCAATATGTTCCACACAAGTGAATCTACTACTGTCGACTGATTAGCATGAATATCCTACAAGGAGGACAGGATGAAATAAGTTCAAATCCAAAAGAGTGAAGGCAATCCAAGTCAAGATAGGACGGACATCCAGGCAGTCCAATTCAAACTAGGAAATAAGGAAAGACGGCAGAAATTAAAAGACTAAAAAGGCAATCCAATTCAAGTAAGGAAAGGAGATCAACTGAAGGTTTCAATCAGGGTTGCTATAAATACAAGGGAAAAGATCAAAGCACGTGTTCACAAAAAAGAGACAGCCAACAATCAAGTAAACAAGTTCGTCCAATTGAAGTATAACCTAATCTATACTTCTTAAGTCGTAGATCTGTTGTAATAGGTAGGTTTTTTTAATTGTAATGTGTCATAGTTCTTGTACTCAGTGATTAATAAACTGAGATAGAAGTATTTGTCTTCAAGTTGGGGAACTCGAAGATTTGAGAACACTTATCTTGGGTGAGATTTGCGTTTTTGTAGTGATAGGAATTAGAAGTTTTAATTCCTAAGTTACAAGAAGCCTTGTAATTATTTGATTGTTGAGGCTCAAGAGTTTTAGTAAAGTAGGGGTTAAATCCTGTAGAGGTACAGGTCGTGGTTTTTTATACCTTTCTTAAGCCGGGTGTTTTCCATGTAAAAACACTGTGTTCAGCTTTCTCTTCTGTGAACTGCGTTTACTTACCTGTTTCACAGATAGGCAAACAGTAGAATCGAGAAATCAGTAGGGCCCATACTCTAAAAAGACTCATTTAAGCTAGACTTAGAAGAAAGAGGCTGTAAAAGTTAAACTCCTTCACTAAGATCACCAAAATCTACCACCCTCTTCAGTTAAAGGTCCTACAAGAGACATTGACTGGAAGTGAATAATACATTCCATTTGATTTGATCAGTAAGTCTATGCACTGAGAGAAGATTGTATTTAAACATAGGAACATAGAACACATTAGTGAGAGTGAGATTGGGTAGAATAGGGGCATTACCTATGTGGGTGACAGTTACCTTGAAAGAATTAGGTAAACTAATGTTCAAGGAAAATTGAAGAGGGGTCATCGAAGAAAAAAAAAACATCAAAACACATATGTTCTGATGCTCCAGAGTCAATTATCCAAGTTGTAGAGTCAAAAACTAAAAAACATGTGCCTGAGTATTTAAGAATAGTACCAGCTACTGCATTAGCATTGATTTTTATATTTGGGACTGATTTTGACATGTGTAGATCCTTAACCATTTGTGCAATTTCTTCCTTCCGCTCTTTGTTGAGTATGGAAATGAACTGTTGCATCTTTTTTTGGAAAATTGATATGAATTGTTTCACCCTTCTCTCATATATCCATCTCCAAATTCATGAGTATCTTCCCCCGTCAATGTTGCATTCCCTTTTACCAAAGCATTTTTTCCTTTGGTGAACTCAAAATCATCAGGAAATCCAATTAGTTTAAAACAATCATCCATCACATGTCCTTTCTTGAAACAATAACTACAAGTAACATTTGGATTATATTTAGATCTTCTTCCTTTGAATTTTGTTGAGTGTTACCATCCCTTCGTGGATTAGGTCCAGAGTTTTGTGGGTAAAACACAAGTTTCTGATTCCCACTTGCATTTTTGAGAATCTGATTTCCATTTCCACTCTTGAAAATTTGATTTCCTCCCCTAACATATTGTTTTCCTTGTCCCGTTGCTATGAAAGAAGATGAATCTGAGAAGATCTACGCATTCACATAGATTTCTCTTATTATTATCTTGTTAATAAGAGGAAATATACAACATCTATGCTTGGTAAAGGCTTCATCATTAGTATGTTTCCCCTTGCTTGTGCATAGATGTTATTTAGTCCCATCAAAATCTGGATAAGCCTCTGGTCCTATAAAGATTTAGCTAATTTTGATTTTCCTTCACAAGTACAAACACAAGAGCACACAATATCAGCATTGAAAGAGTCCAATTTATCCCAAATCCTTTTCATTTTTGTGAAATATCCTGAGATATCAGTGTTCCTTTGTACTAATGTGCTTAATTCCTTTTTAAGGTGAAAAAGTTTTGCATCATTTGACTTACCAAATCATTGCTCAAGGCTTCCAAAGCTCTTTAGCAGTGGTGGAGTAGATAGCACTGTCTCCAAAATCCTTCGACAAAGCATTCAAGATCCAAGAAATAACCATGTCATTACAGTAGCTCCACTGTGGGAAATCTAAGGAGTTCAGATCTGGTATCTTGCAGGTACCATTAATGAAGCCAAGCTTTCTCTGACAATGCTATGAGAATAGATCTTCTCTATCCTGGAAATCTCCTTCCATCAAACATTGTACTGATCTGGTTCATCCCTA
>NW_025861924.1:0-1916 GCF_002878395.1 Capsicum annuum
CAACAAATAACGTAAAATAAGAAAACTTGACTAATAGTCCATTACACACATAAACTTAATCGACAACCGTATTCCCCAGCAACAGCGCCAAAATTTGATACGCCCAAATTACACCTCTCTTACGAGAGAGTAAGCGGTCGTTGTCAAATATATAACCTAACTAAGTTGGGGTAGAATCCCACAGGGAATATGGTGTTAATTAGGTTGTATGCAGATTAGTTGACTTTTAATCGTTCGTTTCCGTAAAATAAATAGGGGGATTTAATTCAGTTCACAAATTAATGGTTTAAGTTTAGCAAGATGAAATATGTGTAGTAGTATTCAAATTCAGAGAAATAGCAAGCTAGGGTTATGTCCACCTTGTAGTTTTCAATACTTACTAACTATGGGCTTTATGAATTCATACATGCATCGTGCTTACAGAGAAACATATTTTATTTAATAACATAATCCTAGTGTTTCTGAACCATCAAGGACTAATTCACTTTAGTTCTCTCGAATCAAAAGCGTTCACCAAAAACAATACGAAATCTCCAAGTAGTTAATCCTGCTAAGGCACTAACTTATAAAATAGGGATTGGTAATCCTATTTTCTTGTCACTACTCTCTTTTCCAAATATCAACCTTTCTTTCGAACAAGTTGCGTTTTAAGGCATATCCTCTATATTTGCAACCATGAGAATTCAAGATAATCGAAGAAAGTATGATGTAAGCAAATCAATGCATAATGAATTCAAAACCCAAAGTGATAGATTGTATGCTACAAGGCTTCCATAACCCTAACTAATAAACTTATCTACTCGTGAATAAAATGAAAATCACAATAGAAATATTCATCATACCAAAAACTAGAAGATTATCTTGGTGTGCGAATTGTGAGAACAAGAGAAAAACATTTCTCTCTCTCTCCCTCTTTAAAAACTAATACAGAATAATGAATAATCAATAAAAATTCAGCATTAAGCCTTTTAATAATCTTTTCTCTAATAATTATCTTCTAAGTCCCTGAACTAATTATAAATGACAAAGTAGTCTTAGACATAGTTGCTAGGCGCCACATTTGATCCAGATTGCTACTCTCTCTTGTGTCATATGCCATCTAAATTCCATAGTCCCATAATGTATTCATCTACCTCATTAATACCTGAAATCATGCTAATCACATCGGTTAGCTCAATTACATAGAAGTAGAGTAAAAACACAAATAACTAGGCACTTTGTTCTCTAAACTTAGCTAAAATATGGATAAGTTATGGTACACCCAAGAACATCCATCCTTAGACAGATCGTCAAGAAGAAAGGACCATTCAGACTCTAGAAGATATGCTAAGGGCGTGTGTTATTGATTTCAAGGGTAGTTGGGATGACCGCTTGCCTTTGATTGATCTTGCATACAACAACAACTATCATTCCAGTATTCACATAGCTCCATTCAAAGCTCTCTATAGTAGGAGATGTAGATCTCCAATTGGTTGGTTTGAAGTTTGTGAGGCCTCAGTTATAGAGCCTGACTTAGTATTCGACGTCTTAGAGAAAGTCCAGTTGATTAGAGAAAGATTCATAGCTACTCAGAGCTGACAAAAGTCTTATGCAAATGTTCATAGAAAAGATCTCGAGTTCGAGATTGGTGACTATGTCTATTTAAAGATATCTTCCATGAAGGGAGTGAAGAGGTTCGGCAAGAAGGGAAAGCTCAGTCCCTGATATGTTGGTCCCTTCAAGATTCTCAGTCACTTTGGCAGGGTAGCTTATGAGCTCGAATTGGCTTCAGATCTAGCCTCAGTTCATCCAGCCTTCCATATCTCTTTGCTCAAGAAATGTATAGGTGACCGAGAAGTTGTAATCCCTATTTATAGCATCGATGTTCATAACAGCCTCTCTTATGAAGAGATTCTAGTTAAAATTCTAGATTATCA
>NW_025861925.1:0-4837 GCF_002878395.1 Capsicum annuum
ACATTTATGAGAGTTTTATGTTGTACAAGAAAAGATAAAGTTGTATCTGTCTAGAGCATGGGAAAACAATTTTCATAATAAGTTTTCATCTACCATTTTCAATTATGACTATACCTTTGATCGATTAATTTGATATATCATGTCTTATAATGGGTTCTATTTTAGTATGGGGTATTCTACTTTGCTTAAGTGTTTGAGGGAACCGATTAATCTCCGGTCTTAGACGTTGGTCAGCCTGAAAGTGTGGTCTCAGCTAAGGTAAGCATTCGACCCTGTTGGTAGTCCCGTCACTAAGATAACCCTTAAGATAAGTCTGTTGTAAAGCCATTAAGACTAGACCAGATCCCATAAGCCATTGATATATTACCTTAATCTTTTATAGGTTGTGCCTTAATTGACAATTGTTTATGTTTCCTTATATGAAATCCCTGTTTCCCAGTCAGTCTCTAGACAGTATTTTTTTTTATGAATCCAAACATCCATACCAAAAATACTATTAACCTTTCCTCCAAAGCAACTCAGATTGCTAATATCGAGAATAATCTTCAAAACTGGAGTATTCCTGAAGAGTCCTTCAGTACTATTTATCAAATTGGCAAGTTTAGTTTCTTCAAAAAGCATAATATTAAGACCTCTGAGTCTACCGTTGCTATCAATAATTCTTTAGAAATTATCCAACTTTTAAATGATCTTGATATAAACCGCTTCAAAAGTCAGTTTCATTATCTGCATATAGGGCTTGTTCAGGTGGCTATTAAGCCACTCTTTAGACAAGGTCTAGACATCCCTGTCTGTGCCATACTAAGAGATGCTCGTCTTTTAAATTTTGACGACTCTCTTTTAGGAGTCATTCAAAGTAACCTCGCCGACGGCCCGGTATACTTTAATTGTTACCCTAATTTCTCAGTAGATATTAATGATCCTAACATCATGGACGTTTTAACACTTAATGTTAAAACAAAAAACATGAATAGTAAGGATAATACTAGAGAAATTGCGATTATATACAGAGTATACTATCGCCTAATGGGTACAACTTTAGCACCCCAGGCTAGATTCACTAGCCCTCGGGGTGTCACCACTCTTATGGAGGCCAATAAAGACAGGTCTAATGTCTTTGTACCCAAACCCTTAGTTTGGGAGGAAGTCATCCATAATAATGAATGGCACTTTGATGCTATTACGCAGCCTATTCGTTCATATCCCGAACGATCTCAAATCCAAAGAGTTATTCAACACCCTGATGGCTCGATCGATTTGAAATTCTTAGGCTTCGACACTCCTCGAAATTCTTCCTTTCGACAATCTGTCTCGCATAGAGGTTCTACCTCTAAAACTCGGGAGGGAAGTGATGAATTTGATCCCGATAATAACAATGACAAGGGTAAAATCCGAGGAGTAGACTTCTCGGGTCCAATCCCAAAGGTTTATTATCAGCAACCCACCAGAGTCTCTGAGCCGCCCCTAGACTCCGAAAATCTTTATCATCCAGGCAGTCCTACAGCCTCAGATATGGAACCGCCTCCCTCCATATCACGCCAAAAAATTTGGACTGACCCTAGCCTACTCGTTATCAAATCTGATGACGAGTATACGCCTGACCTTAAAGCTCTCGAAGCCCGATGGTACCTTCCCAAAGACGCTTTAAAAAGGAAATGGTACACCAGTACCTATTCTAAAGAGCAACAAAAGGAGTTTGGTCAGCTATGGCTAGCCGATATGAAAAGACTCCGATGTGACATTGAATTCTTTCGATGGTTCGAATTCACCGGCCGAATCGAAGATCAACATGAATCCCTCAATGTCATCATTAACAAATGGTATACCCAGAGTAACAAAATAATCGAATCCGTTACTCCTCCTCTAGAAGGGATAAAAATCCCTCATTCCAATGAAATCCTCAATGCTTCTCCTTTCAAGAAAAAGCATGACAGACCTCTGTCTACCCCCATCAATAGAGACCTTGATAGAATAGTTGAACAAAACAACTATACCAATCAGGTCCTCCACACAATCTCCCAGCAAATAGGAGATACAAAACATTCTGTTCTTCCTTTTAGTTCTCCCGCTCCTGAGAAAGGGACTTCAATTCCCAATCTTGTAACCAACCCCATCTTCAAGATTCCTGAATTCCAAAAGGAGAAATTTCCGAATCTCAGCGACGATTTTAAGGTTTCAGGAAAAATCTTAGAACAAATCAATGACAAACTTTCTAAGTTCAAAATCTCTGAGAAAGCTGAGTCCAGCAACTCAAAAAACTCTCTTTCTAAAGAAAGATTTAAAACTTACAAGTTTATTACAACGAAAATGAAAACATTACAACGGTTTTTACAAGAGATAGGGCAGTAGAGAATTTCTAGAATGGAAAATTATCTGATGCCTTCTCCTAGTGTACAAGTTGTCTTAAATAGACAGAGAAATCTTAGATAATGTATCTGGTACATACAAGTGTAAGGTTTAGATGTAATCTCTAAAAGTAGATTCCTTGCTAGGGAAAGTGGTAGTCTTTTGAAAAAGTTGATTGAACATCTTCTGTCTTTTCTCTTTTGGAAAAGCATGAGATTCCTTTATCTTGCGGTTGCTTTTGGAAAGCAGATTGAGCATCTTTTGTCTTTTCTCTTTTGGAAAAGCATATGAGAGTCTAATAGATTCCCACTAGGAACAGTAGAATGCCCTTTCAAAAATAATTCCAGTTCTTTGAACCTCTATTTTTGAAGGGGTCTTTTCTTAGTTCTTAGTAGGGGTCCATGTAGGCCCTGGCAATTCCTTTAGGGGCTAACATATCCCCGTTGTTGTTGTCACTACTGCTGGTGGAAGAAGCTTCGTCTAGAAGCTGCAGGACTTCATTAGTGACATCTTGGCTTTCGAGATCGTCTAGAGCCTTTTTTAATCTTTCTTTGAGCGCCTGTTTATCCTTTGAGACGCTTGCTGAAGATACTGGCGATTTGTTTTTGTTGGGAGTTTTAGGAGCTGCTGGCTTAGGAGTCCAGCCTTTAACTTTTATCTCTTTGGATAAATAAGTAATACGATCTTGTTCTCCTTTGGTAAAACTCCAGGAGATAATATAGGATACACGTTTCTTAATATAAAATTTACACATTTGAATGTGTTCCGGAAGGGTTAAGCATCCTTCATTTGCACAGAATTCTGCTAGACGGCTCAGAAATTGTTGGGGAAGAATTTCTTTAATTCCTCCGAAGCATCCCCACCACTCATAAAACCATCTAGGTATAATGGCTGTCATCATAGCGGGACAATACTTAACAAACCAGGTATGTCCTGGTCGAACATAGAGGAAGTTGAACCAGGCTGACTTGTAGTCGTACCAATTGTATGTCTGAGGCCTGTGAGGCATTGATAAGGCAATAGGAGTGTGTAGATGATCCACAAACCAATTGAATGGGGTTAGTACCCTCTTGATGGTGAATCTGGAATAAGCAATGAAGTCGGGATTTCTTTCATCCATAGAATGTTCAACTTCAATAGAGTCTGTGTCGACGAGGATGGCTTCGTAAAACCTTCTTGTCTTAAGTGGACTTTCAGTATCCACAAAATTCTTGTCATTATAGACAGGTTTAATAAGTTGTTCTAAAGGATATCCTTCGTAAGCTTTATCCAAGGCGATGATTGGTATTACCTGAGTGGTAACGAATTTAAATTCTTCTTTAGCGGGAGAAGTAGGTGGCGCTTGTGTAATTGCAGGATCAACAGCCTGCGCAAAAGATTCTGGAGTCTTCATGGTATAGCTCTGTTTGGATTGTACCGATGAACCAGAAGATGACCCTTTATCAAAGGGTTTGGTGGTTTTGAGGTCTAATGGTTTGTTAGTTTTGAGGTCCACCAATTTGGTTGGCATAGGTGGAGGAAGTTTTGGTACTTCGGCAAGAGCCGCGTACTTGTTCTGAAAGGGAGAATGTAGTTCAGGCCTCTGCGGGACTGATGGCCTCAATGGAGTGGAAGTTGCTGGTGGAGAATCGAATGGTCTAGCCATCCTGGTTTGATCTGGTTTTGTGGCGGAGATTTTTCCCAGCGTCGTGGGTCTCATGATGGCCCTGTAAAAATTCTCTTGTTAGAAAATCGGGGAGGGATTGTTTTCTCCTTTAATAAATTCAATTTGAAAATCAAAGCTAGATAGGAGAGCTTGCCATCTAGCAAATATTTGTTTGGAAACAAGATTTTTAACGTCTTTTTGCAAAATTTCTTTAGCAGATTTACAATCTACTCTAAGTAGAAATTCTTTATTAACGAGGTCGTCTTGAAACTTTGTGATACATAGCACTATAGATAAAACTTCCTTTTTAACAGTGCTGTAGTTGTTTTGTGCGGAATTCCATATTCCGGAAGTAAATCTGACTAATTGCTCAGGAGAATTCTTATTGATTTGTTGTTTTAGTATTCCCCCATACCCAATGTTGGAAGCATCGGTTTCGACTATCATTAAAGCTTCAGGGTTGGGAATGCCTAGGCACGGAAGGTTCTGAACCAAGTTTTTGATTTGGATGACTGCATTGGTTTGGTCAAGACTCCAAGGAACTGGGTTTTTCTTGAGTCGTTTGTAAAGAGGTTCACAGACCTGTCGAATATTAGGTATAAAATCTGAGACATAGTTAAGACTTCCTAAAAATCTCTGGAGCTGTGTTTTATCAGTGATTTCATCAGGAAATTTTGAGGAGAACTCAATGGCTCTGCAAATAGGCTTATAGCTTCCTTGATAAAGATCGTGTCCTAAGAACCTGATAGATGTTTGGAAGAGCTTCATCTTTGTGGCACTAACAACCAAACCATTAAGCTTAACAATTTTAAAGAAAGTATTTAAATGTTTGAAATGAGAATCAAT
>NW_025861926.1:0-2848 GCF_002878395.1 Capsicum annuum
TAGCGTTTCAACAGCCCCACTACAAACAGAAACTAGAAAGTCCTTCATATTGGCTTGATTCTTCGGATTGGTCAGCCCAGAAAATAAATCATTAGATACGTTTATATGCATTGTTTTGTTGAGGTAAACTACAACAGCAGTTCTCACAAATGTTTGGATACAATCAGCAATCATTAATTTATATCTATCAGTACAAACCATATCAATCCATCTTGGCACTTATGATGACTTCACCTTCATATACGGGACCATAGACTGGAAATTCCCATTCAACACCTCATCCAACCTACTATTCGAATAGAACCCATAACCAAGTTCCTTGCAAAGCTACTAACAACAACAGAAACAAATTCAGTCCCAACAGTACTCATCATTCTATCCATATCAACAAAACTTGAACCACGTACCTCTTCGATCTCATTCTTATTTTTACTCCCATACCCCCTTAATATCCCAACTGTTAGAGCCAGCAAAACTCTAACAACAGAATTGGCAAACTTTTCAGACTTTGCAATTTTAGTTTACTGTTTCAAACTCCTAGAAAGTTCATCAGAATTAAACTGTAAAAAAAGGGCAGTCTGGTGCACTAAAGCTACCACTATGCGCGGTGTCTGGGAAAGAGCACCACCATAAGGGTGTATCGTATGCAGCCTTACCTTGCATTTCTACCAGAGGCTATTTCCAAGGCTTGAACCCATGACCTCCTGATCACATGGTAGCAACTTTACTAGTTACTCCAAGGCTCCCCTTCCAGAATTAGACTGCAATAACTCCTTTAAATCCTTAGACACAACACTAACAGCTTTAGAAGAATCAGAAACCATTTAAGATATTGTGATAAAAGATCCCAACAGCCTCATGACCCTCTTTAAAGAAAACTCCTTAGAGCTCAAATTAAGCAAAACTTGAATTTTTAATGATACCCACAGTTTAGAAACCCAAAAAACACACCAACTTCAAGGAAATACAGAATACCCACAATCAAAATTAGAGAAATTAATAGCAAATACAGCTAAAATACCGAACACCCACAAGTAAGTAATCTCACAAGATCAATGATATACACAATTAGTGAAAACCCTACAAACGAAGTAGGAAAACCAAAGGTCCAAAAAACATAAATTTACACTAATTGCAAAAATCAACCGAACAAACTTACCTGAAACCAAATTAGCCCTAATCGCAAATTGCCTCAGAATTATGTTGTTTCCCCTTTCTTTTTTTCCCCTAATCACAATCGCAGCTCACCATCGGCACCGGCACCTCACGAAATATTAAAATTACACTTTTACAGCCATCGTTTGTGTTGAAATATTTAAGTAGTGACCAGTAATGGATCGGAGTAGAGGCAGCGTTGAAATATTGTATTAATAAAATATTTTATTTTTGGCGGACTGAATAAAATTGACAGTGAAAATGGAGGGAATAAAATTATAAGTGTTGCAATAGCTTATTTCATTTACCTATTGCAACACTTAATGCCAAAAGCGACGGTTATAGGGTTAAATTATAGCTCATAGAACAATTCTTTTTGGCATCACTTGAAAGAGTTGCAATAGACCACCTATTGCAACACTTTGTTAACCGTCGTCAAAAAGTTTATTGTCATAGGGGTAATTTCTAGTAGTGCCACCCCTGCTCTCCCGTCCTTACCTCCTTCCAAAATAGCCCTCGCCCCCAAACCACTCGGACATGACCCTAATCCACCATCAACCTCTCCTGCCACTACTCAAAAACCAACACAAAGCCCCTATACCGACAAATAAATGAACATAGCAATAGTACAAAAATAATAAGAGAAGGCACGCACAAAGTATATTATTTAGCCCAGCAGCTAGAACAACACAACAATAATCCACCAATAAGCAAAGCAGTCAGACACCACTATAATAACAAGAAGGAAACCAGAAATCTAAAATTAGGGCTCAATGTGCAGTAGTCACCACTACCGGTTAGAAGCCAAAAATCAAATTGGAAAAACATTGCAAAATTCTACAAAAATTCTAGGCAACAGACGAGTAGAAATTGATCAAGAAATCTATTCCTAAATATTTCAACCTCTAGCTTCATACAAGTATAATATTTGAATATATGCTAACACAAACCAGAATACAAAATAGATTATCAAAACACGCCAGAAACAAGAAACAAAACAAGGAAAAATGAACTGTAAACAAATTTACTAGATTCCAAAATCTGATAGCCAAAAAATTAACAACAAGAAATATACCACCAATAAGAAAGATTTAAGAATTTAAAGATGGATAAAAAGGTAGAATACAACTGTAGAATAAGAAAAAAGATGGACAAGAAAGGTTTCAGAAAATATAAATCCAAATCACGAACAAGAGAAATGTTAGAACATGGTTAGGATGGCAAGATCTCGGTGATACTTAGGTAATTTTTCATCTGGTTATAGTTCTCGATGGTGAGATAGGAATTGGTGTCACTATCTATCTCTGGGATACTCTTGTGTGTTGTTGGTTTGGTTGCCAAAAATGGATTGCCAAAACAAGACCGCCGGAGCATCCTCTGGAACTTGCCGAAAACTGGGAGTTAGCTTCCCTTCTTTCCAACTTATTATGACTAAAGCTGCTACTCTTACCTGTCGTCGAAGTTGAGTCGAGCCAGCGGGAACCCTAAGCCCGCCGGCAATAATAGTGTAAGGAGAGAGAAGGGGGTACAAACGGAGGTGGGGAGATTTGGGGAGAGAGAAAGAGGCGCGGGAATTTAAAAAGAAATAAATTTGAGAGGAGAAAAGAAAAGCAAAAAAAAGTAAGGTTGAAAAAACTAAAAAAAAAATGGAGAGAGAAAAAGAAAAGATAAAAATTAAAGCAAAATAAAAAAA
>NW_025861927.1:0-2278 GCF_002878395.1 Capsicum annuum
GGTCCGTCAACCTGTCCATTGCACCTGGGCGGTTCCGACAACTCTCGGTAAAACGGCCATAACTTCCCACCCCGATACTGGATTTGGATGAAATTGGTATCTTTGGAAAGCTAATTCAATTCTACACTATAGGAAGTCATTTTCAGGAAAATTCAACAAGATTAAAACACTAATCACTTGGGAAGTCTCTTCTTAATCTTTTAGGGATGAAATTACATTTCACTTGACACGCTCAAGGTTCAAACTACAAGAGAACTTTGCGGGGTCTTATAATATCTCCCCTTGGAAACATTCGTCCTCAAATGTCACTAGTTAGACTAGGAACATAGGAAAATAGAGTACACATAGCTAAAGCAATTTACTAAATGGGCTCAAAATCTTTCTAAACTCTTGAATACCTCATAAATCGAAAGAACTCATGCAAGAATAGATATATAGCTGAACTTTAGATTAAAAGGGCTGAATTAAGGAAGAATAATACCTTTGGATTGATCTGAACTCGTAGAAAAGACGTGCGGGTGCTTGGCTCGCATGTCTTCTTCTGCCTCCCAAGTAGCGCCCTCAACTGACTGGTTTTGTCACAACACTTTGATCAAGGGAACCTCTTTGTTCCTCAATCTACGGATCTGAAAATCTAGGATCTTAACAGGAATCTCATCAAATGAAAGACTATTCTGAATATCATCACTCTCTGAAGGATCTACCACAATGGAATCACCAATATCCTTCTTAAGCATGGAGACATGAAAAATAGGATGAATGGCTGACAACTCCGCAGGCAACTCAACCTCATAGGATGCTTTCCCAACACGGCTCAAAACTCTATACGGGCCGACATAATGAGGACTAAGCTTTCCCATTTTATCAAACCTCATCACCCTTTTTATTGGTGAAATCTTCAAGTACACGAAATCACCCACTTTAAACTAAAGAACTCTTCTCCTCACATCAGCATATAACTTTTGACGACTCTAAGTTATCTTTAACCTCTCTCTAATAAACTTAAATTTATCCATATCTTTAAACACTGCATCAGGCCCAATCACAGCAGCTTCACCCACTTCAAACCAACCTATGGGTGATCTACATCTTCTACCTTACAAGGCCTCGAATGGTGCCATACCGATGCTAGCATGGTAACTATTATTATATGCAAACTCTATCAATGGCAAATTCTCATCCTAACTCCTTTAAAATCAAGAGAACACGCCCTCACATATCTTCTAGGGTCTGAATGGTCCTCTCAGCCTGACCATCTATCTGCAGATGAAAAGTGGAACTCAAAAGAACATGGGTACTAAGACCCTGCTGAAACGCCTTCTAAAATTGAGAAGTAAACTGAGTAACCCTATCCGAAATGATAGACGAGGGAACTCCGTGTATCCTAACTAACTCCTGGATATACAATCTAGCATAATCCTCCGTTGTATAAGATGTATGCATGGGTATGAAGTGCACAAACTTAGTCAGCGTATATACAACAACCCAAATAGAATCATGATGACGACGCGAAAGAGGTACCCAGCCACAAAGTCTATATTTACCACCTCCTACTTCCAAGTGGGTATACCAAACTCTTTTATCACATCACCAGGTCTTTGGTGCTCTACCTTAACCTGTTGGAACGTTGCATACTTCGCTACAAACTCAACTATATCCTTCTTCATACCATTCTACCAATAGATTTCCCTCAAGTCAAGGTACATCTTTGTAGTGCTGGGATGAATAGAATACTGTGCGCCATGCGCTTCAGCCATAATTCTCTGCCTCAGATCATCAATACATGAAATTCATAATCTACCTTGCAATCTCAACATGCCATCTCCCCCCGGGGAGAAAACCTCTAACTTTTGGTCCTTAACTACCTCCTTTAGTCTGAAAAAACTATGATCTCTATCTTACTTCTCTTTTACTTTTGAAACTAAAGAGGATTCAGAACTACTTTGCACCAAAAGTACTTCCCTTAGTTGAATCAAGCAACCTAAAACCTAATCTAGCTAGATAATGTACATTATGAGATAACTCTTTCGTACCTTCCTGTACATGAGCAACACTACCCATAGACAATCTTCTAAGGGCATCCTCTACTGATTGGCTTTGCCCGGGTGATGCAACACACTCATATCATAGTCTTTTAACAACTCTAACCACCTTCTCTGCCTTAGATTCAACTCTCTCTGAGTAAACACATACTGCAGGCTCTTATGATTAGTAAACAAATCAAGATGAACACTATAAAGATAGTGTCTCCAGCTTTTCAAAGCAAAGACCACAACAG
>NW_025861928.1:0-2154 GCF_002878395.1 Capsicum annuum
TATTGGTTTTTTCATGATCATTCATACTCATTTTCATGAAACTTGTACTATTGTGGAACTTGGATTCTTTGTGAAAGAAAATGAACTATTTTATAAAATGACTTAATTGAGGGAAGTGCACACAAGATCAAATATTTAGGTTGTGATTAGTATATGAGTGTCGAACTTCCGATAGGTTCCCTCTGATATGCCCAAATTACAACTTTTTTACGAAAGTGTAAGTGGTCGTTGTCAAATATATAACCCAGCTAGGTTGGGGTCGAATCCCATAGGAAAAATCATGCTAATTAAGTTGTATGGAGATTAGTTGACTTTTAATCATTCGTTTCCATAAAATAAAAAGTGCGAATTTGATTCAGTTCATAAATAAATGGTTTTAGTTTAACAAGGTGAGATATGTGTAGTAGTATTCGAATTCAGAGAAATAACAAGCTAGGGTTATGTCCACCTTGTAGTTTTCGATACATTCTAACTATGGGCTTTACGAATTAATACATGTATCAAGGTTACAGAGAAACATATTGTATTTAATAACATAATCCTTGTGTTTCTCAACCATCAAGGACTAATTCACTTTAGTTCTCTTAAATCAAAAGTGTTTACAAAAACAATACGAAATCTCCAAGTAGTTAATCCCATTAAGGCATTAACATATGAAATAGGGGTTGGAAATCCTATTTTCTTGTCCCTACTCTCTTTTTCAAACCTCAACCTTTCTATCAAACAAGTTGAGTTTTAAGGCACATCCTCTATATTTGCAACTACGAGAATTCAAGATAAATGAAGAGAGTATGATATAAGAAAATCAATACATGATGAATTCAAAAACACAAAGTAATAGATTGTATGTTACAAGGCTTTCATAACCCTAACTAATAAACTTAGCTACTCATGAATAAAATAGGAATCACAATAGAAATATTCATCATACCAAAAACTAGAAGATGATCTTGGTGTACGAATAGTGAAAAAAAGACAAAAAATGTTTTTATCTCTCTCCCAAGCTAAGCTGCCCTTCTCCTCTTCAAAAAATAATACAGAATAATGAATAATGATAAATTTTCAGCATCGAGTCTTTTTAATAATCTTTTCTCTCATAATTGCCTTCTAAGTCCCTAAACTAATTATAAATGATAAATTAGTCTTGGACATAGTTTCTAGGTGCCATATTTGATCCAGACTGCTACTTTCTCTTGTGTCATATTTCATCCGCATTCCATAGTCCCATTATGTCTCCATCTACCTCATTAATACCTGAAATCATGCTAATTACATCGTTTAGCTCAATCACATAGAAGTAGAGTATAAACATAAGAAACTAGGCACTTTGTTCTCCAAACTTAGCTAAAATATGGGTAAGTTATGGTGCTTAGGCGTATAAATACACCCAAGATCACCACCCCACACTTAAAGCTTTGTTCTTCCTCGAACAACTTATCCATTTATGCATACTACACAAGTCTTAACACCCATAAAGAACAAGATGCTCAAATAGGCTCACAGTACAATTATGAACAAGAAGTAGATTAATAAATCATTACTAGAGACAACCTACCCTAAAGAATAGACTCATTAAGTTGAAAAATTCATGCATACCGTTTAACCAAATAAATCACATAAATTACCCAACTTTCATCAACCATGTGTCCTCACAACAAAAAAGTTACCCATAATCACTTACAATCGTGCAATTTCTAACAAAATGGGTTCAAGAATTAAGTTGCACTCACTCTCCAATTAGAACTGATGAGCATATACTTGCCCTTTGTGTAATTCTCCACTAATATCAAAATGCTAAGATTAGGATCAAATAGGTCTTTTAAGGGTTGTAATGCAGACTAAAGGAAGGATAGGAACTATTTTGGCCAGAAATAGTGACTATCTTCCCTAAGCGCTTTAATACACTACATTATGCAACTAAGACCAATTTCTAACAACCAATTTACACCACTTTCATCTATCTATATCTTTTGTTTTCATCCTATCCTATTAAACTCAATTAATAACACTATGGTGGGAGTATGCAACCTTTTCAAATATTTTTTTTGCACCCATTTCACGTTACGCACCGCTATGATAGTCACCCTCAACTTAAGCGATTTGCCTTAGTTAAGGTGCACAATGTCCAAGAAGGATCAAGGCTAAAACAGGTTC
>NW_025861929.1:0-3982 GCF_002878395.1 Capsicum annuum
ACAACAACAACAAACCCAGTGTATTCCCACTTAGTGGGGTCTGGGGGGGTAAGATGTACGCAGTCCATACCTCTACCTCTGATGAAGTAGAAAGGCTGTTTCCGAAAGACCCCCGGCTCAAGGCACAAGATATCACTTTATGCAGACTACTAAACGGAAGAAACATTATTTAACAAAGATCAACCAAGATAGAAGTGAAAGTAAATTAACGCTACCCAACCACATGTAAACACATGCAAATAATGATGGTTAATAAGTTAAGTTCGAGTGCTGAAACCACTGCTTCACATCCCATCATATACAGGCTTATCACCAAGTTATATATCATGAATTGTCATCATCCTTCCTACTAATACGCACGCACTTACTAATATTAAGACATACACAAAAGAAAAAACTACTTACTTGCAAGAAGAACGAAGGTTGACAAGGAACTTGCTAAATAATGATTGCTCCTCCATAACAGGTATCAAAATGCAGATTTCGTCTCCGTATTTTTCTATTTATTCCTTTAACAATATCCAAACCCTGACAGAAGAAAACATCCAAATGCCTCACTTTCGTAATCAGGGAAAAAAAATAACAAGTGGGATAGGTAAATTCATCAAGCAAGCAACAATATTTGAGATGCTGAGTCAGAACTTCACAGAAAACACAAAACACCAAAAAGAAATTATTGTACACTTATTAAACCTTACTCATTTAATCTTGCTTGAACTACTGAGAAAGAACACCAATTCTTTTGAAACATACATTAACAGAGAGAGAGAGAGAATGGAAAGACTCATTTTTTCAAGTATTTAAAAGTTACAATCACGTAAACATGCTAAACATTTAATGATCTCTTTGCGGAGCATATCTTCTTACAAGCAATACATTTTATATTTAATTTAGTGTCACCAAAAGTTAGTTAAATAAGTAGAGATGTCGCACGTCCCTCTCACACCATATAATCATCACAAAACCTATGGCTTTCAAAGCCTTCTACAACAAAAAATTCTCACCTTAACACCACATTTAAAGGCTTCACTATAAGAAAATAGAGAGAAATCAACTTACCTTTGTTTGGCCTAAGTTGAAGAGAAAGAGATAAACAATCGCCGGAAAATAGCAAAGCAACCATTTTTTCCTAATTCGGGAAATGGAGGCTCGCTTCGGGAGTCTTGTGTGATAAGAAGGTGCCTCCAAAACTCAAAGGTAAATTCTACAAAGTGGTAGTTCGACCGGCTATGTTGTATGGAGCGGAGTGTCGGCCAGTTAAGAACTCCCACATACAGAAGTTGAAGGTGGCGGAGATGATAATATTATGATGGATATGTGTACTTACCAGGAGGGATAAGGTTAGAAATGAGATCATCCGGGAGAAGATGGAGGTGGCTTCGGTGGAGGACAAGATGCGGGAAGTGGGGTTGCGATGGTTCTAGCATGTGATGAGGAGGGGCACGGATGCCCAAGTACGGAGGTGCGAGAGGCTGGCTATAGATGGTTTTAGGCGGAGTAGGGGTAGGCCTAAGAAGTATCGGAGGGAGGTGATTAGACATGATATGGAGCAATTACATCTTACGGAGGACATGACCCTTAATAGAGAGGTGCAGAGAACGCGGATTACGGTAGAGGGTTAGAGGGTAGGAGTACATACGTGGTGTATCGGTGATATCTATGTTTTTCAAATAGATATTTTTTAGTATTACCTTGTGTGTGTCTTGTTTCTGTAATTATCCTTTACTATCTGTTATAATAGTATTACCTTGTGGTTGCATGCTTTTGTGTTTTGTTTGTTATATTGTTATCAATCCTGAGTCGGAGGTCTATCAGAATCAGCCTCTCTACTTCATCTGAGGCAGTGGGATGAACTGCGTACACTTTACCCTTCCCACCCCACTTGATGGGAATACACTGGGTATGTTGTTGTTGTTCGGGTTCTGTCAAAAAGCAACATCAAATCATTTGCCAACAAAGCAGATCGTAATTTTCCAAATTAAATATTATAAAACACAAGTATCAACACAATGTGAGTTCCGAAAATAATTTCTTCCAGAAATATAGAATAAAATTACATACAATAGATGTTTGAAATCCGATTCTTTTCCAAACTCCACGCATAGCTGAACCTTTTGTGCAAGCATCTTCTTTGTTTCACCTTTTTCTTTTTTAAAAAAAAAAAAATTAACTAGACTTAATTATTTTCTAGTCAAAAATTCACATTTCAATTAACTACGCTTAACCATTTTCAAGTCACCACCCCTAACCATTCTCAAGTAACTAATTCACATTTCAAGTAACTAGACTTAATCATTTTCTAGCCACTAATTAACATTTCAAGTACCTACGCTTAACCATTTTCAAGTCACTAATTCACATTTAAAGTCACTATCTTTAGCCATTTTCAAATCACTGATTAACATTTTCAAGTAACTATGCTTAATCATTCTCCAGTAACTAATTCACATTTCAATTAACTAGACATAATCATTTTCTAGTCACTAATTCACATTTCAAGTGACTACACTTAACCATTTTCAATGCACTAATACACATTTCAAGTCACTATCCTTGGCAATTTTGAAGTCACTAATTCACATTTCAAGTGAATACACTTAACCATTTTCGAAACACAAGTTCACATTCTCAAGTACTTACTAAACTTATCCCAGTTCTCTTTAAGTCTAGATACTGAATTAGACACTTTTTGGATCCCCTTAGCTATAGCTCACATCATTCACTTAGCTACTGCTACTCCTAAAATCCCCAAATAAAGAAAATGTATCCATAAAACTATAGCGACTACTCTGTCAACCCCTGCTATTGAGCATCACTGATTTAAAATGTTCTCCAGAAATACTAGAGCCGAAATATGTCCTATGACAGAGATATGAGCCATGGTTCCAGCTAAAATGCATGCAAGTTGCTCTAGAATACATGCCATATTAATGTCCTTTTTATATTATCATTATTCTTTCAACTGAAAAGTCAAAGAGTACACCATCACCTTAAGTCCAAAAGAGGATGTCTAAGTGGGTGAGGTGTAGGAGCAACAACCTGGAGATCCCAAGTCTGAATCTCCACTATAACAATTTTACCTCGCTTGGACACTTAAAAGGACATTATCAGCTATTGGCTAAGCAAGTATGTAATTAGGCAGATTGATATCTGAAAACCTTTCATCTGTAATATTACTGGCCAAAAAAGTTTTCCAGCCATACATTATAAAAACCCAATTTAATTTTTTCCAATTCAAAATCCCAAGATCCCGAAACCCCAACTTGGGGTTTTTCAAGATTACAACTTCTTACATAAAAAATAATCAGATTCAAAAACCCAAAACTATAAAATCCCAGTCCTTTACAATTCAAAATATCACGAACCCAAAATGGGTTTTTTCAAGACCCATTTGAGAGTGTTCATATTACCACAACAGTCCAACAGAGTAGCTTCAAAATGTCAGCCGGCGAAGAGCAAAATGAAACCCAGCTAGAGAGAGAAAATGAGATAAGCACTTAACGGGAACTTTAACTGCTAGCGCACTTGGGTAGGTCCGATTCAGAGCGTTAAGAGTCGTTTGAGAGTACTCGGCTGATTAACAGCGGATAGAATTAAAAGAAAAAAATTTAAAATAAATGTTTATAAATTAACAAGATAAGTGTTTAAATAGAAGTGTCAAAATTGAAAAAAAAAAATTGCTAATATGTTTGGTAAGTAAGTGATATTAATTATCTTTTTGTTGTTAAAATGACTTAAATATCCTTAAAGTTATTAATATCATAAATAAGGTGAATTATTTATAATTTTTAATTCTAAAATAAAATTTTTGAACAAATCTCCGATGTGACGATGGATTCGATGAAAACAAAGAAGAAAGATAAAGTAAAAATCGGAGGGAAGAGATGAAGCAAAACGGCAAAGAAAAAAAAAACAAGTATATATTTAAGGGTTAAAAGTTTAGGATATTGTTAGAATTGAAGGAAAATATAAGGGATAAAAA
>NW_025861930.1:0-2764 GCF_002878395.1 Capsicum annuum
TTGAGGGTGCAACATGGGAAGCTGAGGTGGATATGCGATCCAAGTACCTGCACCTATTTTCTGTGAACTCTGATCAAGCCGAAGGTACCGTTCTTTCCTAAATCATGCACTTTTGATAAAAGTTGCAGTAGTTTAGATATCATTTATTATGTGTTCAACTGTAATTTCTTGAATTTATGCATTCTATGTTGCATTCAGAGTGAGAAACAATGTGGTGATGTAATACCCCGGGAAATTTTTCATTGAAATTTTGTGCGTAAACGTGTTGGGTTCTATCTTATAGAATGAATTATAAATTTTCCGTGAAAAAATATCTTAAATTATGACCCACCATTGCGTAGATTATCGAATAATGTTTCCAACGATATGTGGATCATCTATAACGGACACCCGAGCGACGAGTTATGAACATTCCGATCGAAATGTGAATAGTAGTGAACAGTAAAACGTGCAGGAAAAAGTACTGAGGCCTGGCATATTTTTTCTCCAACTTTAAACAATCATAACTCCTTGTACATAATGATTTGGGTGATCTACTATATATCAACGGAAAGATCTGTGAGTCCTCTTTCCAATAAAATTGGTTTCATCCAATTTGTCTGTCGAAGTAAAAAGTAATGGTCGATCTACTTCAGCCTATCAAAAGTGAATTTTGTTGGTCAAATTCAAATGATCATAACTCCTCGTACATAATGATCTGAGTGAGGTACTATGTATCAATGGAAAGATATGAGAGTCCTCTTTCTAATGAAATTAGATTCATCGAATTTGAATATTGTAGTAAAACATTATGGTTGATCTACTTTAGACTATCAAATCTGTCCACCAAAGGACAGATTCGAGAATTTTTTTGATTTTTAGGGGCGGTTTGGTCATTCCTCCTCAACCAAAATCCATCCAAACCCTATATTAAAGCCTATTAGAAGTATTATATGTTATATTTCAACAAGATCCCTCAAAAAGAAAACCCTATGCTCCTACATCCAACTTCAAGAACCTCCAAAGTTCCCCATTAATTCTACAAATTTATTTAAGATTCCAAGTTCCTAGTTCAAAAAATCCAAGAACCATCATTCAAAGGCACGATTCACATCTCAAAAATGAGTATCAATCTAAAGTCATCAGTCAAGGTATGTGGGGTTTTTCAACAAGAACTCTTTTTCGTTCTTGTACCCAAAAGTAATTTTCTTTACAAAGGCATGATTTTTATTTGATTTCTATGAATTTGAAGCATGAACCCATATCTTATGATGATTATTATGAAATATTGATGTTTATGATTTTGAAAGATGAATTTACATGTGTGGAGATATAAAGCATGAATCTTGAACGATATTTATCATGATTTTGATATTTAGGTCGTGAATCCCCATTGAAAATTGTGTTTTTTTTTGAGAAAGTGTGTGTTATAAGCACACTCATATTGAATATTTGAGATATTTTGAATGATTTGACCTTTTGGTCTTAATGGAGTTGTTTTGAACTCAAGTGTGAATGAAATCCACAACTTGGTTGATTTTTATAGATAGGAAGCATGATGGCTCCCGATGTATATTTATATATTACTGAAATTGTTTTGTTGTGGATTGTCTTTGAATGATCTGAGCTAAGTCTGGAATAAATATTTAGCACCGAGTGGGAGGTATAAAGTGACCTTAATTCCCTAGAACTACGTGCCCCCATAGGAGTAAGCCTAAGGCTGATTTATATAGTGATCACTAGTTTGTGTGGATTTGATATCGATAGTCCTACTTCGATGGCAAGGATAGGATGGATCTCCCCAACGTGGGTTGTACGTTGGACTCCATGTATCTCACATGGTTTATGCCAGCTATAGGATCTCCCAGTGTGTATGTGTTTCCTTGTGTCTATGGTTAATAGTGAAGTGATTTAAAAGTGGAATTGTGAAATTATTCTTTCGAAAGATTTAAATGATATTTACATTATGAGAATTGATATTCTTGATGAACTGAAAGTGATTGATAAATTATATGATGACTCACATGTGTTATTGGAATTATTTCATCCTCTCATGATTATGATGATTTTCTTTGGGCTATGTAAGTCTTTCATACGTCCTGCATATTTCTTATAAATAATTATTATGATGATGTTTATACAACTTCATACACCCCCATATACTCGGTTCCTTTCCATGGTACTAACCCACATCTTCGGATGTGGGCTGCATTTTCTCAAAATATAGGTTCAGGTGCTCTGTTCTAGGTTCAACAGTGATTCTTCGGGCACGCTATTCTACATCCTCTGTTGTGGCGATTCCTCATGTTCTGAGGATGTGATGTCTGATGTTAGTTTCACGGAATTATTTACATTAGTTTCACGGAATTATTTACATTTGATAACTGAGTATGAGTCAACTGGGGCATGTCACAATGGCTCGCTGGTTTTATTGATTTTCTTAGAGGCTTGTTAGACTAGTATAGATGTTGGGAGTTGACTAATAAGTCGTATTTTATTATCTTTCTAAAATTCTTTTATTCTTGGATGATGATTACTCTGTAGATATTTGAGGGTTATTTGTGGAAACCCCGTTGATTTGTGTTGAAATAAATAAAAATGGCTCAAAGGGTTAGCTTGGGGCTACTTGTAGCCTCAAGCACCGTGTGACGCTCCGAGACACGTTTTCTGGGGCGTTACAGTTATAGTAGGTACCATTATGATTTGAGAAATTAGGTCGTGATAAGGAATCTGAGGACTAAGGGAATTAATTCGATGAAGATTCAATAGAGTTCGACATGTGAAG
>NW_025861931.1:0-1711 GCF_002878395.1 Capsicum annuum
TATATGTACTCTTATTTAGTTATATTCATATTACTCAGTAGTTATTGTTCATGCATATGAACCTCTACATATCAGCCTACCTCACTTAGCATATCAGTACATTAAAGTACTGACGCATACTCTTTCTTTTGGGCTATGATGTCTTATATCATAGGTTCAGACACATGGGCTCCTGACCGTACTTAGTAGCCCAGTCTATCAGCAGTAGATTTAGTGGTGAGTCCTCATAGTTTGAGGACAGAGTTATCATTTTAGTATTTTAGTAGTTCAGTATATTCAGTAGTTAGAGTTAGTTGGGAACTTGTCCCATAAACTCTATATTCAGATAGTTAGAGGCTTTCAGACTAGATTATTTCAGACAGATATTCAATTTTTAGTATTTTTTATCAGTATTCAGTATTTGTTTTTCAGTTATGAACCTTATGGCATTTCAGCCCAATTATCTGCATTATTTCAATATTATTATTCAGTGTTCACAGCAGGTACTAGTCATGGGTTAGCTTGTGGTCCTTCAAGGTCGTGAGCACCGTGCGACTTCGGGGTGCAGACTCGAGGCGTTGTATTAACCTTGGGGGATGTATTTCTAAAATAAAGTTTAAGTTTTGTCCCTTTCATTTTCTTACTCTTTCTTCAAACCCATTTTGGATTAAGCTCAAAATTTGGAAGTATGGATATTATTATCTTTTTTTTTAACATGTAGATGCTATATTTTAATGTAGTAGTTTATTTTGAGTCCATTCAAAAAGAAAAAGCTCTGTGTTGAATCACTTTAGGCTTGGATTTTGTTATTTCAAGGTAGGCTATGTCTTAACATCTTTTAGTTTGTGAGGATCAATGTTGATTAGGCCACTTAAATATCCTTCGAATTACCGGTCAAGGGTTCGTATTCACGATATCCCTATCGCATTCATGAAGAAGAATTGATCCAATTCAAACCACATTTGTTCTTTACGATTGTGGCTCCTTTTTCTCTATTTCAATAAAGGAAATCATCCTTCTTTATGTTCATAGCTGGAGGTCTGCGTTTACAAATAAGGAGGTGACCTGCTCTAGATATCAATAAAACTGTTGATTTGCATGGTTTCCAAAACCTTCAAAAGGACTCTTAGATTCTTTGGGACCTGCCAAAAGTAAACCATTTACGTTATCAGGCTATTTTTGATGTTCCGAACTTAATGACGACACTGGAATTTCAAAAATAGATTGTTTTCTACAAATTAATCCCCGAGACCCTCATAGGAAATTTTTTAAATGAAAGGTAAAAATACAAAATAAAGGTTCCAAATTCAAATTGACCTTGCTTGTAACCAAAATCCAAATTATCTCCAACACTTAGAATAGCAGATGTTGACTGAAGTCAACTATATGACTTTTAAAATCTCTAAAAACCACAAACTTACCCAAAATATTTCCTATCATATCCGAGACCATGTCAATCTTACCTACCCCAACATCAATATGTGGTAACTACGGGAAATGGAAAAATAATCAAAACACATAAAAATAAAGATTTCACATATCAGGTCCTTAAATTATTCACCATTGAGATTCTAGTCTGTCCTCTAACTAAAAGACAATGAAATACCTGAATTGATAAAGAGATGAGGGTAACTACTATGCATGTTAGACTCAACATACCAAGTGGATTCCTTAATAGAACGGTGCCTCCACTGATACTTAATCATAAGAATATATCTAGAGCACAATAATC
>NW_025861932.1:0-3720 GCF_002878395.1 Capsicum annuum
TTACCTTGACCTGAATGGAAATGAGTTTGAAGGTTCTTTCCCAACAGCGATTGAAAAGTTTCAAGATTTGGAGATGCTGAACTTAGCAGGCAATAGATTTGAAGGGCAGATACCAAAGTTCATCGGTGACCTTCACCACCTACGAATCCTCATGCTTGCATCAAACTCTTTCAATGAATCTATACCAGAAGGGCTAATGATGTTGGAGAATCTACAATATATTGGTTTGTCCAGGAACAATCTGTCCGGTCCCATTCCTGAGAATCTAGATGGCTTGAAAATGATGACGAAAACACAAAATCAGACAACCATCTTTGGTTATTTTTACTCCCTCAAGTTCACTAGTGCTCAGCTAGAAATAGTCACCAAAAGACAGACACAATTTCTTGTGTCAGTGTATTCCTACAACACTGGATTCGACGTCTCAAGCAATGATCTTACCGGTAAAATCCCTGAGAAAATCGGCCTTTTAAATGGAATCCCATTCCTGAATCTCTCACATAATAATCTTACCGGGCTGATCCCACAGACTATGGGCGAGATGATTTCTCTCGAGTCGTTGGATCTCAGTTACAACCAATTAACAGGTGAAATTCCAGTGACATTGACACTGTTGAATTTTCTCGCGTATCTCAATTTGTCTTATAACAATTTGAGCGGACGGATTCCAACCAATCCACAGTTTGACACTTTGTATCAAGATGGAACAACATATATCGGGAACTAATACTTTTGCGGTACTCCTGATGGGATGAACTGCAGCAACAACAACGGACCCTCTACCAATGAAACAACGGAGAACAGATACGATCAAGAAGATGTCCTTTTTGTTCTAGTTATATTCTCGGGTTTTGTAACAGGAATATCTGGTGTATTTCTGCTGTTATATTTGATAGATGACAACTGGAGGAACAGGTACTGGAGGGCGGTAGACAAAATTGTGTCGAAAATAGTGAACTGTAAGCTATGATATGTTCGTATACTAAATACTGCACTGACAGCAGTATTTCGAGTCTAAGTTCACTATGCATATTACAATGCACACTCATAATGGTAGCGTCTAACAAGCAAAAGTTGGGACTCAAACCCCATGTTTTACCATCACAAAATGCTTGGTCTCTTACATCATCATCATATCGTCATGGTGCATTGATACAATGTTATGAATGAGAAGAGTTATCGAGAAGGTTGATTAGCTGAAGTAGCAAGATATCGAGAAGGAAGCAGTAGTTAAATTTGAGAGTTAGTTAGTTCTGTTCACTGTTCCTATAGTTAGTTAGGACTGTTCATCTCAGTTAGTTAGACAGTTAGCGTTTTGCTACTGCTTTGTTAGCTGTAGTTTTCTATTCGATTACGTGATGTATTATAAATAAGAGATGTAAGATACAATTGAACTCATTCATGATAATACACAAACACAATGTCTTACCCTCATAGTGAGATGAACTTGAGCCTTATACACTGGAAGTAAACCCGATGTCTTTGTCATCGTGTATTTGACACAAAGCTAATGTTGGTTCTTCAAGCCGAACTCAACCACAGACCATCGTCATCACCAAAGTATGCATCATGAAGTGAAACTACATTCTCATGCTTAGTGTACCAAAAACGCTTATAACCAGCATCGTCAAAAACTTAATATCATAAACATGCTATAAAGAAACAGTTATCAACAATACGGATTTAGTCGGGCCCCAGTACAAATACGGGACACCAGGGAAACCCAAAAGAAATAGATCAAACCACTTCTTACAGTATTAGGTAAGTATACAACAGAGAAATCAACATTGTTTACAACTTCTGTTCATGGTACACTTTTCACTATTTTTAGCACGATCTGTCTATCGCCCTCCAGTACACGCTCCTCCAATTGTCCTTCAGCAAATATAAGAACAAAAATAATCCAGAAATTCCTGTTACGTATCCAAAGAATATAACTAAAACAAACAGGAAATGAGTATGTTGCGTTGAATGTGTGGACTTACTAGAGGGGATAGAGTTAGGAATGAGACAGTCCGGGAGAAGGTGGGAGTAGCTTCGGTGGAGGACAAGATGCGGGAAGGAAGGCTGAGATGGTTTGGGCATGTGATGAGGAGGGGCACGGATGCCCCAGTTCGTAGGTGTGAGAGGATAGCGTTGGATGGCTTCAGGAGAAGGAGAGGTAGGCTGAAGAAGTACCGGAGAGAAGTGATTAGACATGATATGGAGCAGCTTCATCTTACTGAGGGCATGACACTAGATAGGAAGGTGTGGAGGTCGCGGATAAGGCTAGAAGGCTAGGACGCATGCGCTGGTTGTAGCAAGTAGTTAGAAGAGTTCATGTATAGCCGGGTTCGTAATCCTAGGACTGTGTCCATAGGTAGGAGCCCCTAGTCAGGAGAGTTTGGGTGTGGCGGGTGCCTCTGGTCTGTGAGTGTATGTTACTACTAGGTGGGTGTCGTTTTCCTGATGCCCTATTTCTTATCTCTTATTTCATATGACGCTTATTTATCTTATTTCGTATTGCTCTGGTTTCTATTTTATTTAAGTATGTCTTATTCCTTTTTATGTTATGCCATCCATCATGCTGCATGCTTCATTACACTCTTGTTTACTATTCTCTATCTTGAGCCGAGGGTCTATCGGAAACAGCCTCTCTACTTATTTGGAGGTAGCGGTATGGACTGCGTACATTTTACCCTCCCCAAACCCCACTTTGTGGGAATACATTGGGTTTGTTGTTGTTGTTGTTGTTGTATTTTTCTTCTATTTTTTCGGTAATAGAAGGTGTATGGTTGCTGCAATCCGTCCCATCAGGATCACCACATAAGTGTTTGTTCCCAATATATGTTGTTCCGTCTTGATACAAATTGTCAAAATGTGGACTTCTTGGAATTTTTCCACTCAAATTGTTATAAGACATGTTGAGATGTTGAAGAAAATCTAACAATGTCAATGTCACTGGAATTTCACCTGTGAAATGGTTGTAACTGAGATCCAACGACTCGAGTGAAATCATTTCACCGATAGTCTTTGGGATCGTTCCGGAAAGATTGTTATATGAGAGGTTCAGAAATGGTATTCCACTCAAAAGGCCAATCTTTTCAGGGATTTTAGCTGTAAGAACATTGCTCGAGAGTTCGAATCCAGTGTTGTAGGAATACACTGACTCAAGCCAATGTGTCTGTCCTTTGGTGACTATTTCTAGCTGAGCACCAGTGAACTTGAGTGACTAAACTTAACCTAAGATGGTTGCCTCATTTTGCCTTTTCGCCATCATTTTCAAGCTGTCGAGATTCTCAGGAATGGGACCGGACAGATTGTTCCTGGACAAACCAATATATTGTAGATTTTCCAAATTCATTAGTCCTTCGGGAATAGATTCATTGAAAGAGTTTGATTCAAGCACGAGGATACGGAGGCTGCGTAGATCACCAATGAACTTTGGTATCTTTCCTTCAAATCTGTTGCCTGCCAAGTTGAGAATCTCCAAATCTTGGAAGTTTTCAATCACTGCTGGAAAAGATCCTTCGAACTGATTTCCATTCAGGTCAAGGTAACGAAGGCTTGTAATGTGTTCGAGTTCTTCTGGCACACTTCCAGTGAGCTTGTTTTGTCCAAGATTAAGGTAAATGAGAGACTTGTAGTTCCCCAAATAACGTTGAATCGTTCCTGACAAGCTTTTATTAGACAGATCAAGAACCTGGAGGATGTTAGATGCATGGCAAAATGATTCAGGTA
>NW_025861933.1:0-1219 GCF_002878395.1 Capsicum annuum
CAAAGATTACTCCAAGAACTGGTGGGAAATTCTGAGAATTTCAACTTGTTTGGATACTTTATATCCCTAATAACATGAAGGCCAGAAGTAGCAAAGCAACTACTGTTGGGTTCATAGTAAATGAGAGGTGTGAATGGAAAATGGAGAAAATCAAGTGCAAGAGAAAAATTGAGATCACACCAATATGGAAAGTGTACTCAAAAATAGAAAAGCTTACTAAATTCTCCCACATTGGTGGGAGAAAGAAGCTTTAAAGTGTTTATATTGTGAAACACACTCCCTATGGATAAGTTAGGCAAGGAATAAGAGATGCCTCGCGCCGTCGTCGTCGTCGCTCGCTCGGCCTTCGAGTTGGATTCGGAAAATGATCGATCAATGAGATCTATCTTTTTGGAAAAATTTTATTTGATGATCTGAATCTACCAAAATGCAACAGTATTCTCCATTTATGCATGCATGCAGCAGCAGATGCAATGCTTCAGAAATTTCGAACTGATTCCGAACAGAACTATGTTTCAAAATAGATGCACTGTTTCGAACTGATGTGTTGTTTCAGAAGGATGCAATCCTTCAACAAAAGGACACACTGATTCACGGAGAGAGATGACTGTTCAGGAAAAGATGCAATCTTTGGATGAATAGACATGAATTTATAGAACATGTGTAATCTTTGACATGAACCATTGCCTCTTTTCAGAAGAGGCATGTTATGGCTATAAAAACCTGCTTTCTTCCACAGGTTTTGATACGAAATTTCAGAAAAAAATACTCTTCTTGTCTTCAAAAATTCTGTGTGATCATTCAAACTGTTGAGTGCGTTCGACGAGTCCAAATATTTGAGGTACCGCTATATTTGGATTGAAGGCCATTTTATCCTGGGAGGAAAAATTCCATAAGCTCGGGTACAGTAAGGGGAATTGTTTCCTTAAGAAAACTTTGTGAATTCGGACGACTTGGCCTTATTCATTTCTGTTTCATCTATTTTCTGGAAAAAAATAAAATAAAATACACCTCTTGGAAAGGTCATTTTGATCTTATGTTGAGGGTATTTGATATACTTCATTGTGTTCTTATTTATACTTGAACTGTAGTTGAAGTTGTTGTTCTTGGACAACAAAAACAAGTCTTCCTTGTCCAGTAGGACCACTACCACCACATAACCAAGTTACCACGGGAATTAGTACTAAAGGTTGTGTATTTTGGTCTCTGAATAAGGGAG
>NW_025861934.1:0-1239 GCF_002878395.1 Capsicum annuum
GATCTAGAAAAGCATAGACATGCATATGAAATATTTGTAATATACCAGTAACTATATCAAGACAAATTTCCTGATCCTATTGGGACTGAAGATCATAAATATGATTTGGACGTTGCCCATTAGTAGCACTGGTGGTGGCACCCTACTAATTCGGGTGATCAAACTGAGCTGAGGAATGGAGATGACCTTGATAACTTGACTGAGGGCAGTCTCTGACTCTATGGCCTGGATAGCCACAACCAAAATAGACATTGCTACTATATTTGTAAGTACCCTTGTGGTTATTACCACAAGCCTGACAAAGGGTATTAGTTTAGGCATTGCTAACACTGCCCTGAGACCTAGAGCCTGGCGCTCTATCTTTATTACCCTTCCTAAACTTAGGAACTAGAGTACTGGCTGAAGAAAGGTCTGGAACTGATGACTTAGGACAAAACTGAGAATGGTTTTCTCCTTCTAACTTAGGCTGAACAAAGTTCAAACTACCTATCTTTGCTCTCTTATTCTGTTTCTCCCTCTACTTAATCTTCTGCTCCTTTATCTGCTGAGAATCAGTCATAAGCCTGGCTAAAGTTATGTCACTATTCAGCATGGCAGATCTGCACTCATTTACTATGCTGTCATTTATCCCTGAAGCGAACTTACTCATCTTGGCTCTATTGTATGCAACCACATGGGGGGAATATTTGGCTAATTGAGTAAACTTAAGAGAATACTCTTTTACCGTCATATCTCCCTGCCTGAGGTTAATGAATTCAAGCAACTTAGCCTCTCTAACCTCTTGGGGAAAGAATCTATCTACGAATACAATGACAAATATCTCCCACTCTATAGGACTTGCATTATCTAACCTCTCTGACTTTCACTGTTTGAACCAAGTATGAGCCATATCCTGTAACTGATATGCAACTAGCTTAGCACTCTCAATAGTTGTCACCCCCATGATGTTTGTAACCTTCTGAACCTGATCAATGGATTCTTAAGGATCATCATATACCTTAGACCTAAGGAAGGATGAAAGATTCATTCTGATGAAGTCTCGAATCCTAGTTGCGGCTAAGTTAGCCACTGGGATGGTTGGAATGACTCCTGGTTATTCATTTTGAGTGGCAACTGACTGAGAAAGAGTAGTGAATAGGGCCCTAAACTCTACATGAGAAACATGATCTCCCAAAGGATCTTCGGGCTGAGGGGTTGGCTAATTTCCATTTTTTCTTTTAGGATGCATGTTCTATAGAA
>NW_025861935.1:0-10974 GCF_002878395.1 Capsicum annuum
TAGGAATGGCTTGCCCTTGAGCTTGCCTAGCAACTATACGAGTCAAAAGTTGCACTGCATTTCTAAGATCTTGATCAACAACATTAATAGGTGGCTCTGCGGATATAGTTCTCCTCACCCTTATTTCTTCCGGACTGGAGGAAGTTTCTGATGCATACTTAGCTGGAGCCTCACTTTGATTAGCTATTATAGTGGGTGACTTACTAGTCCCCTCTCCGGCAGTCACATCTACTTGCTTATCGGTATTCTTGCTTCGGGTAACCGGCATCATTACTATAATAAGAGAAACAAACGGATTCAGTGGTCAACTATGACTTCATATACAATATAGGCTCTATCGCACGATCTAAGACATAAAGAAAAAAAACAATTTCCTAAATGTCCATAGCCTTCTGTTTATAGATGTGGTGCACAACACACCGATAAACAAGACTCTACGTAGACACGGCTTTGTAGACTCACTAGGACGAACCTCTCTGATATCACTTTTGTCACGCCCCAAAATCCCATCGGGCCGGACTGGCACCCAAAGCCGAGAAGGCCCGGGAGAACCCGTTCAGATACCTGTACTTTCACTTACATGTCACCAAAAATTTGGACAGCACTTCGTTGTATATAGAAGTGTCTAATTACCTGTATCAGCACAACACGCACAAATATATATATATATATATATAATACTTGGCCGTCGGGGCCACCACATATACAAATATAACATCACTATATAAACTTCCATGACTTTACCCTTCCTTATGTCTACAAAGCCTCTAGGATATACATGACATAACTAGGGTCGGGACAAACCCCCGTCCACACATGACTTCTGTACAATAACAAAACATAAGGGACCGACTCGGAAAGCTCCAAAGAAAACTAGAGCTCACCAACAATAGCTGTATGACCTGGCTCCTATCTATGTTGTGAATGAGCTGAAGCACCTGTGCCTGCAGCATGAAATGCGGGTCCCCCGTGAGGGACGTCAGTACGAAATATGTACTGAGTATGTAAAGCTGTAAATAATCATATGTGATATGGGGGATCAAGAAAATCAGACGCAAGTGAATAAATCATAATAGAAGTGAACCACACTTCATAAACACTTTTAGGATCATGTACATTATCTTATCATTAATCTGAATTGGGTTCTTGAATTCAAACAAATTTGTGGAACGGTATGCATTCGTTCATTTCATTCTTTACAATTATCATTCGCCATTACCTCCTCCTCCCGAACCTCCAACCACCTAACAATAATCAATACTGTACCGTACTATGACCATTAGGCTGCCCACAGTACATATCAACTATAATCATATCAAATATCGGGATCGGCCTATGCTAGGCTTAAGCCCCTGAGCTACCACCCACACGTATATCAAGTAACACACATAAGAGATCTTTCTAATAACTTAGTTCAAAAGCTTTTGAGATTTTTACATTAGTGTTCATGCTAATATAGTACCTTTGGAATAATGATACATCAATAGGAACCAAGTAATAGACTTTCTATACAATAACAATGTAATAAAGACTCATTGGTACATCAACAATGTGTTTCGGAATCATCAATATCAAAACAATGAAATAGGAGCCTTTCGGTATATCAATGAAACATTTTGACACTTTATAGAATGGAAACAACTTCGTTGGTAACGTAGAACAATACATGTTTTTGGACAACCTCGGAACCTTACTTGATGGAACATTGCTGTTTTCATGCCAAAGAACATCGTTAGAGTATGCTTTACATACCTCGTTGTAGATTCGGATACCAATTCAACACAACTTCCCGCCTTTACAAATCACTTATCTACAATGAAATGTTTGGCATCTAGTATTAGCAACCCAACATAACAATTCTCTTCCATAATTCCATACAACCAATATTTGCAAAGCATTCCAAAAACCAACTTGAACAATAGGTTTATATGTGTATATATATATATATAATCATCATTTCAATACCACATCATCACACCAAATTCCTTCACAATTCAACATAATCCAACCATGCACCAGAATAATCCAACATCATTTCCAATCATCTTTCAACAACAATCAAATAACATACTTCTTATGCTCACATGCATATATATATACATATCCATATAAATAACACCAACATAATTTACATCCTTACCATAAAATGTCCCTTTTGATTTCGAAGTCCTGTTGGCACAAATAAGCGGTGCTTCTCGAAGCCCTCGAGACGGTGAACACAACTACGGAATCAATTTGGATTTTCTACGGTTGAATCCCAAGATAATTGGAGTTGAACTTAGGCTAGGGTTTCTTATTCTTCAATAATTTGGATGATAAATTATGGATATGAGGCTAAGTATATGTATATAATGACCAATTTTCGTCCATGAGGTGATGGAAATTGACCATATTGCCCTTAAATTTAAGTAAATCCGAATCTGTCCATGGTGGACTGTTTTGATAGGCTAAAGTAAATCGTCCATAACTCTTTGCTCCGATATCGGATTTGGGTGAAATTGGTATAGTTGGAAAGATAATTCAAAGGGATTTCATTTAATATAAAGTAGGACACCCAGTTCATCCTGTACAAGGAGTTATGATCATTTGAAGTTGACCCTAAAAATCTGTTTGGCTGCAGTACTTTTGTGTGCAGAAAATTTCTGCACATTTACTGTTCATTGCGTCCATTATTTTCAAGCTTCAAACATGCTCGCTTATATCCGATACTCATCTGTTTTCAAAAATCTTTATATCGTTGGAAAGCTAACTCGATAAACTTCGCATAGAAACTTCGACGAGCAAATTCCGGTATAAATAAAGTCGATTCCTATGCACATATAATCAAACTATACACTTGAAACCATATAAAATAATCAATACTCATACTTAAACTCATATATACCTAACTTATGATCAATACATATACTCCAACACATATAACCATGGCTAATGCACGTAATTAAGTACGGGGTATTACATCCTTCCCCCCTTAAGGACATTCGTCATCGAATGTAAATGTAGTTATTTAGCCGAAACAAGTTCGAATTCATAATTGATATTCACGTCATCATATAGATATTATGCATATGTAAAAACTTACTTGTTAGTGTCCCAGTTTCACTCCTTGCACTTCTTTTTTACCTTTGAACAAATAAGGGTATTTCGATTTCATTGCTTCCTTCGCTTCCCATGTAATCTCTTCCCTTTATTGATTTCTCCAAAGTACTTTCACCGATGCTACTTCTTTATTTCTCATCTTCTTAACTTGATGATCTAATATAGCAATAGGCATCTCCTCATAGGTAAGATCTTCTGTTACTTGCACATCTTCAGTAGAAGTAATAAGGGACGGATCTCCGATGCACTTTCGAAGCATCGATACATGAAATACTGGATGCACTGCTGAGAGTTCCTGGGGTAGCTCTAATTCATAAGCAACTTGCCCACATCTTTGAATAATCTTATACGGGCCTATATATCGTGGACTCAACTTTCCTTTCTTGCCAAATCTCATCACCCCTTTCATTGGCGATACCTTCAAAAATACCCAATCGCGTAACGAAAACTCTAGCCCTCTTCTTCTACTATCCGTATATGACTTGTGTCGACTTTGGGCTATTTTCAACCGTTGCTAAATCACCTTAACTTTTTCTATGGCTTGATACACAAGATCCGGTCCGAACATAAGAGTTTCACCCGCTTCGAACCATCCTATTGGTGATCTACACTTCCTCCTATATAAAGCTTCATATGGTGCCATTTTGATACTTGAATGATAGCTATTATTGTAGGCAAACTCAATAAGAGGTGAATGATCATCCCAGCTGCCTTTAAAATCTATAACACATGCTCGTAGCATATCTTCAAGTGTTTGAATGGTGCGCTTTGCTTGTCCATCCGTCTGAGGGTGAAAAGCTGTACTCAGATTCACTTGTGTTCCCAAACTCCGTTGGAAAGACTTCCAAAAGTTTGCGGTAAATTGAGTTCCCCGATCCGATATAATAGAAGTTGGCACTCTATGTAATCGGACTATTTCTTTAACATACAGATTTGAATATTCTTCAACTGTGTAAGTGGTCTTAACGGGTAAGAAATGTGCGGATTTAGTAAGCCTATCCACAATCACCCATATAGAATCAAATTTCCGAGTTGTACGAGGCAAACCTGTAACAAAATCCATGTTGATCATGTCCCACTTCCAAATTGGAAGATCTATGCATTGCATATAGCCTCCGGGCTTTTGATGTTCCACTTTAACTCGTTGGCAATTTGGACATTCAGCTGGAAATTCTGTGATGTTCCTTTTCATGTCATTCCACCAATATACATCCTTCAAATCTTGATATATTTTGGTTGACCCTGGATGAATAGAATACCTTGAGAAATGTGCCTCAGTCATAATTCTTTTTCTTAGCTCATCAATAATAGGCACACATAGCCGATTTTGGCATAGAAGTACTCCTTCTTGCGAAAGCTCAAATACCTTCGTCGAACCATTTTGAACATTCTCCTTGAGTTGCAATAAAACAGGATCTGCATCTTGCTTCTCTTTCACCTCAGCTACTAATGAGGATTCCGCGGCATTATGCACAATAAGCTCCTCGTCCGGAGTTTTGAGAAGACGAACTCCTAGACTAGCTAATTGATGAAGATCTTTAATCATCCCTTGCCTTTCTATAGGTGCCATCATAGCCTTACGACTCAACGCATCAGCTACTATATTCGCTTTCCCTGGGTGATACAAAATATCAACATCATAATCTTTTAATAGTTCCATCCACCTTCGTTGCCTCAGATTTAGATCCTTCTGACTAAAAATGTATTGTAAGCTCTTGTGATCAGTATATATATTAACATTAACCCCATATAAATAGTGGCGCCATATCATTAAAGCAAAAATAACTGCTGCCAGCTCAAGATCGTGTGTAGGATAAATTTTCTCATATTGCCGCAATTGTCTAGAGGCATATGCTATTACCTTACCATGATGCATCAATACACATCCTAAACCAATTCTAGAAGCATCACAATACACTGTATACCCTTCGGTGCCTTCTAAAAGTACCAACACGGGTGTAGAAATCAACTTGTTCTTTAAATCTTGAAAACTCTTCTCACAGGCATTATTCCATTGGAATTTGGATGCTTTATGGGTTAGCTTGGTTAAGGGTGCTGAAATGGAAGAAAAGTCTTTAACAAACCTTCTATAATAACCGGCCAACCCGAGAAAACTACGAATCTCCGTAAGCGTTGTGGGCCTTGGCCAGTTCTTCACAGCTTCTATCTTTTGAGCATCAACCTTTATCCCTTCACTAGATACAATATGACCCAAAAATGCCGCCGACTTTAACCAAAACTCACATTTAGGGAACTTTGCATAAAGCTTACAATCACGAAGAGTCTGCAATGTCTGTCGTATGTGATTGGAATGGTCCTCTTCTAATCTAGAATAAACAAGAATATCATCTATAAAAACTATCACAAATACATCCAGGAATGGATTAAACACCCTATTCATCAAATCCATAAAAGCTGCGGGTGCATTTGTTAGCCCAAATGACATAACTAGAAACTCATAATGATCATACCGTGTTCGGAAAGCTATCTTGGGTATATCCTTCTCTTTGACCCTCACTTGGTGGTAACCTGACCTCAAATCAATCTTAGAAAAGCACTTGGCACCCTGTAACTGATCAAACAAATCATCAATTCTTGGGAGAGGATATTTATTCTTAATAGTCACCTTATTCAATTGTCAATAATCAATACACATCCTCAGCGAACCATCCTTTTTGCGCACAAATAACACCGGTGCTCCCTAGGGAGACATACTAGGCCTTATGAATCCCTTCTCTAGCAAATCTTTCAATTGCTCTTTCAATTCTCGTAATTCTGCTGGGGCCATTCTATATGGAGGAATGGAGATTGGTTGGGTGCCTGGTATTACATCAATACCAAACTCTACTTCTCGTTCAGGAGGCAAACCTGGAAGATCTTCAGGAAATACATCAGAAAATTCATTTACCACCGGAACAGCGTGAAGAGTTGGTGGCTCCGCTTCTGTATCCCTTACTCTAACTAAATGATATATGTATCCCTTGGAAATTATTTTTCTCGCCTTAAAATAAGAAATAAATCTACCTCTTGGCGCGCTAATTTCACCTTTCCATTCAAGGACTGATTCATTTGGAAAATGGAAATATACCTTTTTCGTGCAGCAATCAATTATGGCATAACAAGACGCCAACCAGTCCATACCCATTATAATATCAAAATCTACCATTTCTAAATCCACAAGATCAGCCATCGAATCACGACCACAAACAGTTACTATGCAGTTTCGATAAACCCTTCTAGCTATAATAGATTCCCCAACTGGTGTGGACACTTCAAATGGCTTAACTAACAGTTTGGGTGTTCTTTCGAACTTCCTAGCAACCAATGGAGTAACATAAGATAATGTAGAACCGGGATCAATCAAGGCATATAATTCGAATGAAAACATAGACAACGTACCCGTAACCACATCTGGGGAAGCCTCTAAATTCTATCGATCCGTTAGAGCATACGTACGATTTTGAGCCCCGCTAGAACATGACCCATTGGTTGTGCACCCCTTCTTGAATAAGGCATTGATGATGATGATGCAGCAAATGACCCCGTAGGTCATGCCATACCCCCAATGCCCCTTCGTGGGTATTCTCTCATCATATGCCCCGACATACCGCACCAAAAGCAAACATTGGTCCCCAGCTGACATGCGCCCAAATGATACCTTCCACATTTATTTCATGGCTCTTGAGGAGGTCTTGATTGGCTCATATTCCCTTGGCCTTGGTACCCAACTGTTCGTGAACTCTGACTCTCACTTCTGTGCCCAAATTGATTTCCCCTGAACCCTTGGAACTGTGGAGGGGCACTAGCTACAGAATAAGAGGATAATGGCCTAGGTGGTCTAGCAAAAAATTATGGTCTGAACCCTCCTTCGGATGCCATGAACTGCTTCGGATGCCATGAACTTCCCTGTAGATCTGGCCCTCTTGGAATATCCTCTTTCTAATTCCTGTGTTCTTCTCCTCTGCCTCTGATCTTCCATTTTCTGTGCAAAACCTTGGATTCTCGCTATGTCCATATCTTTGTTCAAAGCAGGAATAGTACAATCTCTAACTAGATATGGATCTAGCCTATCCACATATTGATGAACTCTGTCATCCATAGTAGCTACAACATTAGGAGCATATCTCGACAAGGAATTAAATCGGAGACTATACTCCCTCACGCTCATATTCCTCTGACGAAGATTTAAAAACTGATCTGCACGGGCCTGACGAATCTTGAATGGAAGATAATGATCAAGAAATGCCTCTTTGAACTCTTTCGAAGTAGCTAGGGGTGCATCAATACCCCTAGATCATTTCCAGTCCTCATACCAATATATAGCCTCCCCTTTAAATTTATACGCCGCTAACTCCACTGTCTCTCTACCCGTTACATGCATAACATCCAAGGCCCTTTGAATTTGATCGATAAAGTCCTGTGGGTCCTCGTTAAGATATGATCCAGTAAAAGTGGGAGGATCCATCTTAATAAAATCCTGTGTTCGAAGGCTAGCCACCCTATCTGTACCACTAGAACCTGTAATAGGAATGGCTTGCCCTTGAGCTTGCCTAGCAACTATACGAGTCAAAAGTTGCACTGCATTTCTAAGATCTTGATCAACAACATTAATAGGTGGCTCTGCGGATATAGTTCTCCTCACCCTTATTTCTTCCGGACTGGAGGAAGTTTCTGATGCATACTTAGCTGGAGCCTCACTTTGATTAGCTATTATAGTGGGTGACTTACTAGTCCCCTCTCCGGCAGTCACATCTACTTGCTTATCGGTATTCTTGCTTCGGGTAACCGGCATCATTACTATAATAAGAGAAACAAACGGATTCAGTGGTCAACTATGACTTCATATACAATATAGGCTCTATCGCACGATCTAAGACATAAAGAAAAAAAACAATTTCCTAAATGTCCATAGCCTTCTGTTTATAGATGTGGTGCACAACACACCGATAAACAAGACTCTACGTAGACACGGCTTTGTAGACTCACTAGGACGAACCTCTCTGATATCACTTTTGTCACGCCCCAAAATCCCATCGGGCCGGACTGGCACCCAAAGCCGAGAAGGCCCGGGAGAACCCGTTCAGATACCTGTACTTTCACTTACATGTCACCAAAAATTTGGACAGCACTTCGTTGTATATAGAAGTGTCTAATTACCTGTATCAGCACAACACGCACAAATATATATATATATATATATAATACTTGGCCGTCGGGGCCACCACATATACAAATATAACATCACTATATAAACTTCCATGACTTTACCCTTCCTTATGTCTACAAAGCCTCTAGGATATACATGACATAACTAGGGTCGGGACAAACCCCCGTCCACACATGACTTCTGTACAATAACAAAACATAAGGGACCGACTCGGAAAGCTCCAAAGAAAACTAGAGCTCACCAACAATAGCTGTATGACCTGGCTCCTATCTATGTTGTGAATGAGCTGAAGCACCTGTGCCTGCAGCATGAAATGCGGGTCCCCCGTGAGGGACGTCAGTACGAAATATGTACTGAGTATGTAAAGCTGTAAATAATCATATGTGATATGGGGGATCAAGAAAATCAGACGCAAGTGAATAAATCATAATAGAAGTGAACCACACTTCATAAACACTTTTAGGATCATGTACATTATCTTATCATTAATCTGAATTGGGTTCTTGAATTCAAACAAATTTGTGGAACGGTATGCATTCGTTCATTTCATTCTTTACAATTATCATTCGCCATTACCTCCTCCTCCCGAACCTCCAACCACCTAACAATAATCAATACTGTACCGTACTATGACCATTAGGCTGCCCACAGTACATATCAACTATAATCATATCAAATATCGGGATCGGCCTATGCTAGGCTTAAGCCCCTGAGCTACCACCCACACGTATATCAAGTAACACACATAAGAGATCTTTCTAATAACTTAGTTCAAAAGCTTTTGAGATTTTTACATTAGTGTTCATGCTAATATAGTACCTTTGGAATAATGATACATCAATAGGAACCAAGTAATAGACTTTCTATACAATAACAATGTAATAAAGACTCATTGGTACATCAACAATGTGTTTCGGAATCATCAATATCAAAACAATGAAATAGGAGCCTTTCGGTATATCAATGAAACATTTTGACACTTTATAGAATGGAAACAACTTCGTTGGTAACGTAGAACAATACATGTTTTTGGACAACCTCGGAACCTTACTTGATGGAACATTGCTGTTTTCATGCCAAAGAACATCGTTAGAGTATGCTTTACATACCTCGTTGTAGATTCGGATACCAATTCAACACAACTTCCCGCCTTTACAAATCACTTATCTACAATGAAATGTTTGGCATCTAGTATTAGCAACCCAACATAACAATTCTCTTCCATAATTCCATACAACCAATATTTGCAAAGCATTCCAAAAACCAACTTGAACAATAGGTTTATATGTGTATATATATATATATAATCATCATTTCAATACCACATCATCACACCAAATTCCTTCACAATTCAACATAATCCAACCATGCACCAGAATAATCCAACATCATTTCCAATCATCTTTCAACAACAATCAAATAACATACTTCTTATGCTCACATGCATATATATATACATATCCATATAAATAACACCAACATAATTTACATCCTTACCATAAAATGTCCCTTTTGATTTCGAAGTCCTGTTGGCACAAATAAGCGGTGCTTCTCGAAGCCCTCGAGACGGTGAACACAACTACGGAATCAATTTGGATTTTCTACGGTTGAATCCCAAGATAATTGGAGTTGAACTTAGGCTAGGGTTTCTTATTCTTCAATAATTTGGATGATAAATTATGGATATGAGGCTAAGTATATGTATATAATGACCAATTTTCGTCCATGAGGTGATGGAAATTGACCATATTGCCCTTAAATTTAAGTAAATCCGAATCTGTCCATGGTGGACTGTTTTGATAGGCTAAAGTAAATCGTCCATAACTCTTTGCTCCGATATCGGATTTGGGTGAAATTGGTATAGTTGGAAAGATAATTCAAAGGGATTTCATTTAATATAAAGTAGGACACCCAGTTCATCCTGTACAAGGAGTTATGATCATTTGAAGTTGACCCTAAAAATCTGTTTGGCTGCAGTACTTTTGTGTGCAGAAAATTTCTGCACATTTACTGTTCATTGCGTCCATTATTTTCAAGCTTCAAACATGCTCGCTTATATCCGATACTCATCTGTTTTCAAAAATCTTTATATCGTTGGAAAGCTAACTCGATAAACTTCGCATAGAAACTTCGACGAGCAAATTCCGGTATAAATAAAGTCGATTCCTATGCACATATAATCAAACTATACACTTGAAACCATATAAAATAATCAATACTCATACTTAAACTCATATATACCTAACTTATGATCAATACATATACTCCAACACATATAACCATGGCTAATGCACGTAATTAAGTACGGGGTATTACATCCTTCCCCCCTTAAGGACATTCGTCATCGAATGTAAATGTAGTTATTTAGCCGAAACAAGTTCGAATTCATAATTGATATTCACGTCATCATATAGATATTATGCATATGTAAAAACTTACTTGTTAGTGTCCCAGTTTCACTCCTTGCACTTCTTTTTTACCTTTGAACAAATAAGGGTATTTCGATTTCATTGCTTCCTTCGCTTCCCATGTAATCTCTTCCCTTTATTGATTTCTCCAAAGTACTTTCACCGATGCTACTTCTTTATTTCTCATCTTCTTAACTTGATGATCTAATATAGCAATAGGCATCTCCTCATAGGTAAGATCTTCTGTTACTTGCACATCTTCAGTAGAAGTAATAAGGGACGGATCTCCGATGCACTTTC
>NW_025861936.1:0-1199 GCF_002878395.1 Capsicum annuum
TCTTGCTTATCTTTGATCATGAATTTTTCATTCAGATATGAAGATTTTCCATCATTCCTTACACACTGTTACGTCTTTACAATATTATTAACTCACATCAAAATGATTTTGGAATCAAAAGGAACAGATTCTGAACAAAAATCACTGAATTTTGAATGGCCACAAACTTGATCCTCTATAACTTGTCTACACTTTGGTTTGGAACGTTGTGCTGTTTGGCCACCTTGGTGACATAGTTATTGATTCTTTCACATTGTAGTTGGTAATATTTCATATACGTGTAATATTTAAATCTAATGGATGCTTTCTCTTAGTCCTTATTCTAGTTCTATATGAAATACTTCAGAATGGAGAAATGACTTATTTCTTGTGCAACCTACCAGTTTTACTTTGACTGACTAGCTTTTATCATTTTTTTGGTCAAATTGGAAACGGCGACAAGCTTAGGCTGGTTGGAGTGCTGATTATCTTCATGAAAATTCGATTGCTTCTCATCATGAAATGACTTAACATTATTGCTATGGCATTTTTTCATCTGTATGGACTCATCAACAACAAATGTAATCTTGTTTAAACTTTTCTTGTCATAGTAAATGAAATACAAGATCAGTTGCACTACTACTAAACCCAAGCCAACACCTGTTGCAATGCCAATAAATTGATCCATTTCTAGCAGAGCATAGATAAATTAGAAGGAGCAGGACACAACAACGACAAATGACAGAAAAAATGGCATGTACTCCACGCTCTTTGTCCTGATTACTAGTCTAATGATAGACAAAGGAGATACATACATAACGATGGAGAAGATGGTGGAAGAAACAAAAATATTATGGCGGAGTTAAACTACCACCAATTATTATTTTTTAAGTACTAATTTCATATTTTAGTGGTTGAAAACTCCTACATAGTTTTCTAAGAAAACAACTAGTATTTTATTGTGGAATTTATAGAACACCACAATGTTTTTTTGTGACATTGTGATTATATTGCGGGGGTTTATAAACTCCCGCAATAATTTTTTTTGAAACATTAATATCATATTGAGAGGATTCAAAACTGTCACTTATTAACTTAAAAAAATTCCACAAATTCAAAATTCATTTTGTGGCGGACGGAGGTTTTAAAAAACTGTCATAATATTGCTCGTGACAAGGCTTATTGTGGCACTTTCCGAAACCGCCACAATTCTTTTTGTA
>NW_025861937.1:0-1034 GCF_002878395.1 Capsicum annuum
TTAAAGCATGCAAGTTCACTCTCACAAAGACATATGTCATTCTTCACTACATTTTCATTTTCATGAATTCTATGAGCAAAACTAATAATAATACTTTCATCACACAATATGCTCAAAGAATCATTTCCATCCTCATGATCAACTCTATCAACATTATCATTAACTTGAGATTCATCAAGCACTCCACATACATGCTCAAGTAGTGGACTACATTTATGAGTAAGTTGATCATTGTTCACACCTTCACTAGTTTTTGGCAACTCACCTACCAATGTAGACTCACCTTGGTTTTTACGTGGTCAACTAGTGTGTGACTACTCTCATCACTTGGCAATAGGACCTCATTCAAGTTAAAAGTGCTAGAAATAGGTGGACACAAATTGATCTCACGAGAATAATTAATTCAGTCATCTATAGGATCAATTAGTGCTTGCTTACTTACAACAAGAATTTGATCTTCATGAAACCTAGCAATGCCAAGAGTATCACAAAGGGAAGGCTTATGCAAATCCTTTGGCAAACCACCAACTACATTCACTTGGATACTACTAGCCACATCACAATATTCTAAGTTTATAGGAGTGTAGGAGATAGCATTGTTACCTTGTATCTCACATGAGGTAAGGTCTTCACCTTGCTGTATATCATGGAAGCCCACTTGTTCTTTTGGGAAGATCTCAATACAAGGGAGTTTGTCTAGACTTTTCCCTTGGATCATCTCTTCATCATTTTCCCAAAGTTGGAATTCTTAGCCAAGAACTCCGTTTGATCATCAGCCATGTGTTCTTGAGGAACCCTCCTTGAATCCTCCGATGGAAGTATATTATCTTAAACCTGCACATAAGAAGAATTGATACTAGGCAAAATTCTAGTATCTTGGTTAGTGGAGATTCAACTTTGAGGGTATATGGTAGTTTGGGTTGTGACAGTTTATGGAGGCTTTGGTAGATCAAGAAATTGGTGTAGCCTTTCAAGGTTCTGGTAGATATCTTCAAAAGGATCCGAGGTAGCATAAATACCATAACTATCCAGGG
>NW_025861938.1:0-4598 GCF_002878395.1 Capsicum annuum
TCCTAGTTATTGAGGTATAGGAATTAGAGTTTATAATTCCTAGTTGTTGGTACAAGAGTTTTGTAACCAGTCATTGTTGAGGCTCAGAGTTATTTAGTGGAATTGGGGTTAAATCCTGTAGAGGTACAGTTCATGATTTTTTACACCTTTTTGAGCCAGTTGTTTTCCACATAAAAATTATTGTGTTCTGTACTTCCTGTTTTACTGCTTCCTTGGAATATATCAGCCAACCTATTCCATCCATAGGCAACTCTTATGTTAAAGTCACTGGTCAGTAAGACACGTACTTTAACAGAGTAGTTTGGTGTGCATTCTTGTTATGCAGAGATTATTATTGGCTAAATGTTAACAAACAGTCCAAAGAAATGAACATTTATGTAGGGACTGAAATCATCCGCAATTTCTGCTTTTTTTCCGCCTTTTTAAAGCAACACTTATCATATAATAGGTCGTCAGTGGCGCAACATTGAGTTTTCTCATAATTCACTAGTTTATACTAACAGTGATAAAAGAATATCAGATGCCATATATTTATATCAAATAATGTGCACAAAAATATATTCAATAATCATACATGAGATTGAATCTAGTATGTCATAACTGTTAAGAACTTGTGACCTACTGATTATCTTATTTTTGCCTAACTGTTGCCTATCGATGGAACGGGTTGCCTAATCTAAGGAAGCAGTAAAACAGAAAGTAAAGAACACAACAATTTTTACGTGGAAAACACCCGTCTCAAAAGGTGTAAAAAATCACGACATGCACCTCTACGTGATTTAACCCCAACTTCACTAAATAACTCTGAACCTCAACAACGACTGATTACAAAACTCTTGTAACCAATAAATAGGAATTATAAACTCTAATTCCTAACTACACACGCACCACCCAAGGTATTCGTTCCCAAAGTCTCTGAGTTTTCCCCAACTCAAAGATTAGCTCCTACTTCAGTTTATAACATACTGAAACTAATATTACATCAATAGTTCAAACACAATGAAAAACTCTAAAAATCAATTGTAAAACTCTTAGCTGGATTCTATACTTAGGACCAGGCTCTTCAATGTGTTTCTTCAGTGATTGAGTAGCACTTCGTAAAGTCAATCTATCGATTGTGCTTTTCTACTTTGTAAGTGCATAAGTTATTCTGACTGATTCATCTTCTATTTAAGCATAACTCTTTAAAGAGTCATTCTTTATTTCAAACTCCTCCTTTAATCAGAACTCTCATTGCATAGAGTTCTACTTCAAGTGAGACTCCTTCTTCAATTCCAACTCTTGTCTCCTTAGTGTTGTAGTAAAACTCCAACTCTTTAAGTCAGCACATGTTTATTTATAAGAATCTTTCTCCTCCCACACATAGGACTCTTCAGGATATACTCAAAAGTGAAACTCTTTCTTTACGTAGGACTCCTTTTTCAACTCAACTTGCTTTCCATTATCATTAAATGTTTGAATTAAATTCAACCTGTTATATTCGCCACATGATCAGTAACTTGAGTATATCATAATTAGGCTTGCTTATTCGTTCCTGTCTTTAAGCAATCTTGTCTGCATCTATCAGTGAAACTGGAAATCTACTTTCCTATGCATGGATCATCTCAAGTAACATGTTTCAATCATGTGTCATTTTGTCAATCATCAAAACTACATAGTACCCAATAAATTCCCCCTTTTTGATGATGACAAACCTCTTGTCTTTGTGCATTCAACCATCTTCACCTATAGGCACTAAAGTATAAAACACTAGAATGAAATCAGTTAGTCAATGGGTTATAAACATTGCACAACCCTCTTATCTTCTCTCTTTTGACATCATCGAAAAACCATTTCAACGTAATCATATACTAGCTAAAGTGATTAGTTATGCTATTCATGGCCACTGGGGCTATCACCAAAACAATCAGACAAAGACTTGAGTCAACATAGCAATGCATTAAAAAGAGCAAAAATATGATTCAATTTAGCAGAGATAACCATTTCATTTAACTGTCAGAGCATGTTTCATATTAAACCTAAGCTAGTACTGAACAAAGCAAAACAACTGAGCATTTAAAAAATATGGTATAAAAGCTTGACATGACTAAGGGTACGAATAGTGATGAGAAAAGAGGAACAAGTGATATCAACTGTGTCAATTGACGAATGACTTTAATATTTTCACCCCTCTCTCAATCAAGGTCAAGATTTAAAGTCATGATCCAAGCCTGAAGGACCACTTATTCCACTTCATGACAGTCATGTTCAGCTTCAAGTTTAGAATTTATCTCAGCTAAATTATTTTTTTTATCATTTTTTTTGCAATGAGTGTTAGCCCTCTTTATTAAACCAGGTAGAGCAACATGATTCATTAGTTCAAAAACATCCATTGTTGTTTGAAAATTCAAATCTAAACTAGGATTGAGAAATCCTAAAAGATCTGAGCCAATTAGGAACTAAAAGGAAGAGCATATCCCTTTTCATTCTTTAGAACATATGTTGCATGTGATTAATGATCAAGCTTGGCAAATCCATGGTACAAACTGATATTTTGTTTGAGAGAGAAAAAGATACTTCTGGTGTTGGATTAAACACATTTTTGCACAATTATTTAGAGAGAATCACAGAAATTAGTCAACCTATTCCTCAGTTTTATAAGATAAGAAGAGGATGAAGTGTGAGGAATTGAACAGGTGTGCTCAACTATTTCAACTTAGACAACCTATGCTTATGTCAGTGTAGAACAAACCTGATAAGAAGAACTTTGTGGTCACAATTGCTTGCTTGTACCAATTTTTCTGCATAATCTAATAAAAAATTAGGTTAGAAGAGTCAAAAATCTGGAATTGGGACACAACTAAATGGGCAAGACAGAATCGAATAACATTTTATCTAATAATATTAAGAAGAAAAATGGTTATTTTAGTCTATCATTGAGGGGAGTTCATGCAATTTTAATCATCCCCAAGTCTAACCTATTCCTTTCAAAATGCTCTCTACTTAGTGCCTTTGGTGCTTCTCCAGTTAATTAAGTAACCCACATAATCAATATTTTTATAGCCCTCAAGAGTGAAATTGTTTTCCTGTGGATACCATAGTCCCAAGTCATTGATTTATTGTTCCCCCTATTGATATACCCTCAGTCATGGAATAGGTGGTACAACATGTTTCCGTGCATGCACAGCAGTTTCACTATCATCCTCTTAACTTCTCTGCTTCTTATATTAGTCTACAAAGATTCATACAAACCAGGTTCAAGCACTAGATCGTTAATTTTCTTTGTTTAGATCTTCCTTACTTCCCCGTTACATGAGCATTACAAATCTGGCCATCTTTCAAATGATCCATTCCCCCTTTAAATATGGTGAGTGAAAGAAACTTTATTTTCTTCTAGTCTTATGCCTTGAGAAAGCTTTATTCATGTACAAATTTTGCTTACCTTCTTTCACTCTCACTTGCAAAACAAATTAAGGGTTAACTTTACGCACCCAGACAAGCTTGGGTCCTTTCTTATGAGTAAATGAATGGGTCAGATTTCTTCTAGCCCATGCAGGCAATAGGTTACGTGACCTATTTCTCGGACCAGATTTAGTTATTCTTTTCTTGGTCTGAGATAGTTAATTTGCCAGATTTAGACTGCTGGATCTGCTTTTGGCAGTTACAGGACATTCAGTGGTTGGGTGTCCTAGTTTTCAACAAATATAACATAAATATTTATAGTAAATAGTTTCTTTGTGAAAACCTATGCCAACCCCCTCATTTTAAGTCCTATTACTTAGATGATTAACAATTCTAGATGACTTGGTCCATCGGTTAGCTCTTTCAAGATCAAGTTTTATTCTAGAGTTTTCTTGAGTTAGTTTTCTAACCTTTTCTCTTTCATAAAACAATTCCTATTTTCTTTGTTTAAGTTCAGACTCGATTCTTTGATGATTTTCACTCATGGCTCCTTTTTATTTTTTAGTAATTGATAGCTTTAAGATTTCTGATTTTAGATCTAGGTTTGATAAACCAAGTTGACTGACCTGTTCCTTTAGGGTGCAGTTTTCTATATCAGTAACATTTTGGCAAGTCTCAAGATCAATGTAATCAAACCTTAGACTTGCAAAAGCATTGAATAACTGATCCCTTTCATATGTGAGCTCATGAAAATCATCAATCAATGCATTCATCAAGGGAATTAGTCTTTTCTTTGAACAAAGATTCAATTTATCTTTAAGATCAAGTAGACTTACCTTAAATTTTATCTCTTTTTCTTCCATGTCTGAGTCACCTATATCCATAAGTGAACTTTCATCAACTAAATCATCATCAGATTCTTCTAAGCTTGATCCCCATGCAACCGTCGTAGCAAATGATTCCTTCCTTTTGGAGTAAGATTTCTCTTTTAGTTTCAACTCTTTTTCAACTCTTACATTTTTTTGCTCAATTTCCCACAATAGATAATCCCTGATCATATGATCTGTATCTTCATACTTGAAACAACCAGCTTGAGACTTATAGTTGGAATAACACCTACTACTCGTTCCTCTTTTTTTCTGGCACTTTCCTTTCTTAAAATACCTTCTGAAATTCTAGGTAAGCTTTTTATTATCCAGATCTGATTCTACGCTATC
>NW_025861939.1:0-4856 GCF_002878395.1 Capsicum annuum
AGCAGTCGCCTTTCAGTATACAGAGTTATAGTGAGTCCTCTTCATTCAAGGATGAGATGATATGACTTCATTTATTTTCTTCGGTTAGCTTTTAGTTTATAGATATAGTTAGAGACATGTTCCTTTAACTCCTTACTCAGATAGTATTTAGAGGCTTTCAGATTTAGTTCTGATTTTAGATTCAGCTTTTAGTTGTTTTAGGTATTTTCTTACCCTATATGGATGTTATTATTTATTAGATATTCTATTTAGTTGAACCTTATGGCTTATTGTTCATGTTTTCTGCATTTTACATGTATAATATATAGTTCACAGGTACAGATATCAGTCATGGGTTAGCTTGTTGTCCTTCGACGTCATAAACACTGTGTAACATTCTAGTTTAGCGAATCTGGGCTTTACAAACTTGGTATCAGAGCCTAAGGTTTAATAGAGTCCTAGGAAGTCTGAAAGCTGCATTTAGTAGATTCTTATACATTGGTGTGTTGTACGCCATATTTATGTAAAGGAGGATATGAGGTGTTTTAGGAATAGTTACCCTTCTTTTAGTATTCATGTCATGCTAGTGAGAATAATCTCAAGTTAAACTCTCAGTCTAATCCATTCTTCTCTTATTTGAAACTCTCAGTCTAATCCATTCTTCTCTTATTTGAAAACATGCCTCCAAAGAGAAGAAACCAGCTTGCTCTTCATCCCGAAGATCCTTTGGGCGAATGTATTTCTCAAGCGGAGTTTAGGGCCACATTCACCATATTTGCTCAGTCTATGGCTACCAAAAATGAATGGCCACCAGTTATTCAGGCAAATCCAGTTGCTAACTCAGCTGCAGCTAGGATTCGGGACTTCACCCGAATGAACCCTCCATCTTTCTTTGGATCTAAGTCTGATGAAGACCCTCAGGAATTCATTGACCAAGTCCAGAAGGTCATAGACATCATGGGAGTTACTTCTTGTTAGAGTGATGAGTTAGCCACATACTATTTATAGGATATTGCTCATACTTGGTATAAACAGTGGAAGTCTAAGAGGTTAGAGGATGCAGGTCCTATAGAGTGGGAGGAATTTGTCATGGCTTTCTTAGATAGATTCTTTCCCCAAGAATTGAGGGAGGCAAAATTTCTTGAGTTCATCAACCTTAGGTAGGGAAATATGACAGTTAAAGAGTACTCTCTCAGATTTACTCAGTTATCTAAAAATGCCCCTTATGTGGTTGTAGATAACAGGGCTAAGATAAGAAAGTTTATGTCAGGGGTGAATGATAGCGTGGTAAATAGGTGTAGGTCTATGATGCTGAATAGTGATAAGACCTTAGACAGACTCATGAACCATGCTCATCAAATAGAGGAGTAGAAGATTAGGACTAGGGAGAGGTAGAACAAGAGAGCAAGGTCAGGCAATTTTAGTTTTTCTCAACCCAAATCAGAAGGAGGAAATCATTCACAGTTTCATCCTAAGATAGTAGTTCCAGCTCCTTCCTCCACCAGTGCCCCAGTTCTAAAATTTAGAGATGGCAACAGACTTAAGGTCAGCAGTGCTCGAACTAATCCACTGTGTCAGACTTAAGGTAAGAACCACAAGGGTAATTGTAGAGCTGGTAACGATGTTTGTTTTGGTTGTGGCAAACCAGTTCATAGAGTCAGAGACTGTCAGCCTGGTTATCAGGGTCAGCAAAACTATTCGATAGCTTAGTTCGATCGCCTGAACCAGCAGGGTGCCACTTCCAGTGCTACTACTGGGCAACACCCAAATAGACTCTATGCTCTTCAGACCCGACAGGATCAGGAAAATTCTCTTGATGTTGTTACTGGTACGTTGCAGATTTTTTGTGTTCATATTTATGCTTTGCTAGATCCATGTGCATTCTTGTCTTTTGTTACTCCTTATATAGCAGGTGATTTTGGAATTATTCCAACATTTTAGTAGAGCCCTTTTCAGTCTCTACCCTAGTGGGTAAAACCATCATAGGTCGATGGGTATACAGGAACTATCCAATTATGATATTTTAAAAAGATACATCAGCAGATTTAGTTGACTTAGAGATGACTGATTTTGATGTCATTCTCAACATGGATTGGCTTCATTCCTGCTATGCCACAGTCAACTACAGAAACAGGATAGTTCAGTTTCAGTTCTCGAAAGAGCCCATCCTAGAGTGGAAGGGTAGTACTTCATCTTTCAGGGGTCATCTTGTTTCCTACCTTTGGGCAAGGAAAATGATATCTAAGAAGTGTGTTTATCATCTCGTGTATGTCAAGGAGTCTAGTTCCAAACCTCCTATCTTTGAATTAGTCCCAGTGGTTAATGAGTATTCAGATATGTTTCCTAAAGATCTCCCAGGTATTCCTTCCAAAAGAGAAATAGACTCCGGCATCGACCTTATTCCAGATACTCAACCTATTTCTATTCCGCCATACAGAATGGCACCAGTAGAACTCAAAGAACTGAAAGAATAGTTGAAGGATCTCTTAGATAAGGGATTCATTAGACCCAGCATTTCCCCATGGGGCGTACTAGTCTTATTTGTGCGTAAAAAAGATGGTTCTCTCAGGATATGCATTAATTATCGTCATCTCAATAAAGTTACGGTCAAGACCAAGTATCCTCTTCCTAGTATAGATGAGTTTTTTGACTAAATTTAGGGTGCCAGTTATTTCTCCAAGATAGACCTCAGATCAGGCTACCATCAGCTCAGAGTTAGATAATGTGACATTCCAAAGACAGATTTCCGTACTCGGTATCGTCACTTTGAGTTTCTAGTCATGTCCTATGGTCTTACCAATGCCCCAGCCACTTTTATGGACTTGATTAACCATGTGTTCAAGAAGTACTTGGATATGTTCGTCATAGTCTTTATAGATGATATCCTGGTCTATTCCCGCATAGAGCGCGATCATGCAGACCATCTTAGAATTGTTCTTCAGACCCTCAGAGATCACCAGCTATTTGCCAAATTCAGTAAGTGTGAGTTTTGGCTAAGGTCAGTAGCATTCCTTGGACATATTATTTTCGGTGATGGCATTAGAGTAGATCCTCAAAAGACCAAAGTGGTAAGAAACTGGCGTCGCCCTATCTCTTCATCAGATATCAGGAGTTTCTTAGGTTTGGCTGGCTATTACAAATTGTTTGTTGAGGGATTTTCTTCTATTGCATCCCCTATGTCTAGATTGACTCAGAAGAAGGTCAAGTTTTATTGGTCAGATTCTTGCAAGAAGACCTTTCAGGATTTGAAGGCTCGACTCACCTCAGCTCCAGTTCTAGCTTTTCCAGATGGTTCTGATGGGTTCGTAGTATATTGTGATGCATCCAGAGTGGGTTTAGGTTGTGTCCTCATGAAGCATGGTAAGGTCATAGCCTACGCCTCTAGACAGTTAAAGCCCCATGAGAAGAATTATCCTACTCATGATCTTGAGTTAGCATCTATAGTATTTACCTTAAAGATTTAGAGGCATTATCTCTACGGAGTTTATGTAGATGTATCACAGATCATAAGATTCTCCTGTATGTCTTTTCTTAGAACGATCTTAATCTTCTTCAGAGAAGGTAGTTAGAGCTTTTGAAAGACTATGACATGAGTGTCCTTTATCATCCGGGAAAGGCCAATGTTATGGCCGACACTCTCAGTAGACTCTTTATGGGCAGTGTTTCTGACATTGAGGATAGAAAAAATAAGATAGCTCAGTAAATCCATCAGCTTACCAAAATAGATGTTTGCTTAATCAATTCTTCAGAGGGTGGTGTATGTGTTCAGCGTAGTTCAGAGTCATATCTAGTTTTTGAGGTGAAAGAAAAGTAAGACAGGGATCCTAGCCTTGTTAATCTAAAAGAGTTAGTTCAAAATCAGAAAGTAGAGGTTGTCTCCCAAGGGGGAGATGGTGTTCTTCATTGTCAGGATCGTCTGTGCGTTCCAGGTGTAGATGGATTAAAGCAGCAAATTCTTGCAGAAGCGCATGGTGTGCGAAACTCTATTCATCCAAGGGCCTATAAGATTTACCACAACTTGCGGGAGATCTATTGGTGGAGTAGGAAAAAGAGAGATATTGCAGAGTTTGTGGCTTAGTGCTCTATATGTCAACAAGTTATGATAGAGCATTAGAAGCCTAGTGGTTCCATGGAGGATTTCACCATTCCTACTTGGAAGTAGGAAGAAGTGAACATGGATTTCATAATGGGTTTACCTCAAACTCGTCATCAACATGATTCAGTTTAGGTCATTATAGACAGAATAACCAAGTCAGCTCATTTCTTTCTAGTCCATACCTCTTATTCAGCTGAGGATTATGCCAAACTATACATCAGGGAGTTGGTCTAATTACACGGTGTTCCACTATTTATTATCTCAGACAAAGGTACCCAGTTCGCCTCTAACTTTTAGAAAGCATTCCAAAAGGGTCTTGGTACCCAAGTTCATCTCAGTATAGCTTTTCATCCTCAGACATATGGTCAGGCCGAAAGGAACATTCAGACTCTAGAAGATATGCTAAGGGCATGTGCAATTGATTTCAAAGGAAGTTGGGATGACAACTTGCCTTTGATTGAGTTTGTATTCAACAATAGCTATTATTCCATTATTCAGATGGCTCCATTCGAAGGTCTCTATGGTAGGAGGTGAAGATCTCCAATAGGTTAGTTCAAAGTTAGTGAGGCCTCAGTCATACGTTCTGACTTAGTATTCGATGCCTTAGAGAAAGTCCAGTTGATCAAAGAAAGACTTCGGGCTGCTCAGAGCCGATAGAAGTCCTATAAAGATGTGCACAGAAAGGATCTTGAGTTTGATATTGGTGACTATGTCTATCTAAAGATCTCTCCCACGAAGGGAGTGAAGAAGTTCAGCAAGAAGGGAAAGCTCAGTCCCCGAT
>NW_025861940.1:0-2914 GCF_002878395.1 Capsicum annuum
AGCCCTAAAGGGGTCACCACCCTAATGGAAGCAAACAAAGATCGTAGCACAGTCTTTGTTCCAAAGGCTCTAGTTTGGGATGATATCCTCCATAGTAATGATTGGCATTTTGAAGCCATCACACACCCTGTCCGGAGTTACTCCGAACGATCTCAAATCGAAAGGGTGATTCAACACCCAGATGGATCAATAGATCTAAAATTCCTAGGAGTCGACCCTTCTCGACTCTCTTCCTCTCGAAGATCCGTTTCCACACGTGCCTCTTCTTCTAAGATAGAACGTGAACATAACGATCACGAAGGCACCAATGACAAGGGAACAATTAGAGGAGTTGATTATTCTGGTCCGGTCCCTAAAGTCTATTACCAAAACACAAAGGTTAACGAACCTAAAAATCTTTACGAGCCAGGAAGCCCTTCAGCCTCCGAAATGGCCCCTCCTCAAAAGGGCCGAACCGACCCTAGCCTCTTCGTCATTCGATCCGATGATGGAGAATATGTTCCAGATCTACAAGCTCTAAAGGCCCGCTGGAACCATCCGAAAGATACTCTCAAAAGGAGATGGTACGGAAGTACTTACTCCCCGGAAGAACAGAAGGAGTTTGGTAGGCTATGGATAGCCGACATGAAAAGACTCCGATGCGACATGGAATTCTTCTTCTGGTTTGAAAAAACTGGAAAGATAGAAAACCAAACTGACTCTCTCAATGTTATCGTTACCAAATGGTACACTCAGCGAAACACTGTGGTCGAATCCGCAACCCCTCCTCTAGAAGGACTTAACATTTCCTACTCTAACGAAGTCATTAAGGCTTCCCCTTTCAAGACTAGATCTGAACGAGGTACAATGACACCTCAATGCAAAGATCTTGATAGAATAATTGAACAAAACAATTATACTAATCAAGTTCTTCATACCATTTCTCAACAAATAGAGGACACCAAGAGTTCTCCTCTTTCTGCCCCTTTACCAGTAAAGAGCACCCCATGCTCTAAACCTCTTTCAAATCCTATCTTCAAACTCCCTGAGTTTCACAAGGATAAGTTTCCTAACCTAAATGACGATTTTAAATTGTCTGAGCAAATTTTGGAAAAAATCAATTCCAAACTCACCAAATTCAAAGTCTCTCAAGAGCCCTCTAGCTCTAAAGACTCTTCCAGTTCTAAAGATAAGAATTCTCTCTCTAAATTATCTAGTGAACGATTTTCCACTAGAAAAAATTATTATCGAAAACCTTCTCCCCCGGATGTCCAGTTTGAAGAGAACCCTTACCTCTCCACATCTAATCATGATGGACGAGGCATAACTGAATGGAATATTGATGGTCTGGCCGAACACCAGATCTACAATAAACTCCATGAGATAGCTGTGGCCATCACGGCCTATAAAATCAAAGGTTCCTCTGACAAAGGAGCCGCCACCATGATTGTCTCAGGTTTTACCGGTATGCTCAAACATTGGTGGGATAACTATGTCTTGGAGGATGAGAAAAACCTCATTTACAACGCCACAGTCCTCGAACAGGTGGCTCGAACTGCAAATGGTCAAGAAACTCTAGTGCAAGAAGCACAGTAAGACGCCTGTGCAACCCTTCTCTATCACATAGCTAGACACTTTGTAGGAGAACCAAAACTCTTCCAAGATCGGAGTCTAGAGATCCTTAACAACCTTCGTTGCAAAAATCTTGCAGACTTTAGATGGTATAAAGATACCTTCCTGATTAAAGTTATGATCCGACCTGACTGCAATAATGACTTTTGGAAAGAAAGATTCATCAGTGGTCTTCCCCCATTATTTGCAGACAAAGTCCGGACAAAACTTAAGGATAGATTTGAGGGTCAAATTCCTTACAACATACTCACCTATGGTGACTTAGTAAGTTTCATCACCACTACGGGCATAGAACTCTGTACAGACCTTAAGCTTAAACAACAACTTAAGCAGAATCACAAATACGGTCTGACAACTTTCTGCCAAGATTACGGCTTTACTGACCTCCATGACGGTAAGAAGCATAAAAGAATGCCCCCAAAGCGTCACAAAAGGTCTTATCCGAAAAGGAAGACTTCCTATAAGGAATCAAGTTCCTATAAGGAGTCAAATAAGCCTCGCCGAAAAACTAGGCGCAAATCTTTCTCAAAATCTAAAGATACCTGCTGGACTTGCGGCAAGACCGGCCATAGGGCAAAAGATTGCACATCAGGCAAAAAGAAAAAGATTAATCTACTTGATCTACCTGATGAAACCAAAGAAAAACTCTTCTCCATTATGGAAGACCCCTCTGAAGCATCAGACCCTTATTCCTCTTCCGAGGATGAATATAGCGACGAAGATTTCCTCAACACCGCTTATGAGTCTGATAGTTCCCAATCAGGGCAAGATTGTGAGTGCAATGGCACTTTCTGTATTTGCTCAAGAAAAATTATCAATGTCATTACTGACAAACCAAAAGAAATCTTGTTTGATATCATCGAACATATTGATGACGAAGAGCTTAGAAATAAATACCTCCAAGAGCTCAAACGTCGGAAGAAAGCACCTCCAAACCAAAACCAATTATTCAGCCTTTCTCCATGACTAGAGTTATGGCTAAATTTAATCCTCCTTCTGAACCCTCTATAGCAGAACTAAAGGGTGAAATCTCCCTGTTGAAAGGAGAAATCAAAAACCTTAAGGTCCGACTTGATCAGGTAGAATTACATGTTCTAACAGAACAAGTCCTACAATCAGCCTCACCAAAAGCTCTTCTTCCTACATCTCCACCTCATATCAGCATTCCGACTGATCATCTCAAAGAACCCATTTCCTTCTCCGGAGAAGAAGTTTCTGCTATTCCTTCCACCTCTACAACTGTAGCAGCCATCAAGGCCTACAGTGAACACATCGTCGTGAATATCGTTATTGACAAAGACTT
>NW_025861941.1:0-3609 GCF_002878395.1 Capsicum annuum
TACTGAACATGCATATCTGATACATGGGAGGATGATTCATGAATATAAAACTGAGGATTCTAATAAAGTGAGTTTTCTCAAAATGAGAATACATATCTGATGCACAACTAAAAGGCTGAAGCCATGCATATCTGATGCATGATTACATGATTGACATGATATGTAAATATATGAGTGAAGATACTGATAAATAGTATTTTCTCTACTGAACACGTATATCTAATGCCTGAATATCTGACTAAGCTGACTCTTGAAAGCTTGACTGATTATGCCATGGCACTTGATAACTAATTTATAACAGGAATATGAAAGCATCAAGAAAAGGTGGGGTATCTCCCCCTTGGGACACTATATCCCTCTAGGAATGTTTACCTTGCTGAGATACTGGGATGATGCATAAGGCATCTATGAACTAGATTATAACTAAACATTAGAGAGCTGAGACTAATGAATAATGCATGAACTGAACTAGACCTGCTAATGTTACTGACTAACTCATGTGGAAACATAAGCTCAAACGAGCTCAAGATATCTAACAATACATACAATGATCATGAAAAAATTATAACGTACCCGAATCTAGGTTAGGGAAACTTTTTGGATCATGGTGACTCTAGAGTGAATAGAGTCGATTCTGATGCTGACCACTATTGGTATTGGGATTTGCGGCCTTCTCACGCGAATCTCTACCTTTCTGAGCTAACACTCTACACTCCCGCATTCTGTGGCCTAGCTTACCGTACACAAAACATACCTAACTATTAGCTCTGTATGCGCCTAGATGATTCTTGCCACACTCTCCACAAAGCGGATAAGTACGCTTACTTCTAACACTACTCTAGGCTTTGGATCCTAGTGCCCCACCATGACTAACATCTCCAAAGTTAGGTGTGGGAACACTAGCTGAAGATGGAACAGGGGATGAATTTTCTTACTATGGTGAGAACGATTACCACCCTGTGACCTAGCCAGAGAAAAGCTATAACTACCTGTTCTGAATCTCTTATTAGATCTCTCCCTCTCCTTAGACTTATTTGCCTCTATCTGCTGGGCATGTATCATTAAATTAGCAAGGTCCATGTCCCTATTGAGCATAGTTGTTCTATACTCTTTCAATACTAACCCGAACACACTAGTCACAAACTTACTCATACTCGCTCTAGGGTCCACTATCAAGTCAGCAGCATCTTAGCTAACTGGTTGAACTTAAGACAATACTCCTTCACTGTCATGAAGCCTTGTCTCAGGTTTATAAACTCTTCTACCTTAACTTCTCTTATCTCTAATGGGAAAAACTTATCTAAGAAGGCATCCTGAAATATCTGCCAAGTTATAGGAGTTGTATCTTCCCCTCTACTCTTCTTCTACAACACTACCTAATCATGAGCAATGTCTTTCAGCCTATAGGACGCTAATTCCATACTCTCCTCCTCTGACACATGTATGATTTGGGTGATCTTCTTTACCTCTTCTAGATACAGCTGTGGGTCCTCACCTGGTACTGACCCAAAGAATTCTGGAGGGTTCATTCTTATAAAATTTCTAATTATGGCTGCAGCTGAATACTTATCTTATTGGGGTGGGGCTACAGTCTGTCAGTTGCCCTGAACACTAGTGGTTACAGCTTGGGCTAGCGCCTGAAAAGCTGTCCAAATTTTGTATGTGTCACATTCTCATTCAAAAAATCTACGGGCTGTAGGGTTGACTGATTCCCTATTCTCTTCTTAGAAGGCATGTTCTACAAACAGAAGAGGAACAAGGATTAAACTAAGAGTTCAACTTGACCTTTTGCTCACTGGCACAATATGAGTACTGAAAGAAGGGAAACTGTTCTTAAAACATCTTATAGCCTCCTGTACATAAATGTGGAGCGCAACACACCCATGTACAAGACACTACTAGATCCGGCTTTTAGACTTCCTAGGACTCTATTGAACCTTAGGCTCTGATACCAAGTTTTTAATGCCCCGATTTTTTGAACCGGAATGCTACATGGTGCTCATGACCCCTAAGGACCACAAGCTAACCCATGACTGATATTTGTACCTGTAACTGCATAATATACATATTAATGTGGATACATGAACAAAGAGGGTGTAAGGTTCAATCTTGAATAATAAAATATCTGAAATAAGGTGGTATCACAGTACCAAAACAAAACTGAAAATACTAAAGTCTAAATCTGAAAACTCTATAATCATCTGAAAGCCTTTAAACTGTTTGAATAAGGAGTTGAAGGAACATGTCTCCAACTAACTCTCTAAACTGAAAAATAAACTGAAATACTGGAATAATAAATGTAACGATCATGTCCTCGAAAGATGAGGACTCACTGCTGATCTGGAATCTGCACCTCAGAACCTATGGTGTAACATAAACAGAAATCACCATAGCGCAAATGCGTCAGTACAATTAAAGTACTAAGTATATGTGGGGTAGGCTAAATACATGGGGTTTATATACATGAACATGCTGACTGATATGAACATGATAATACATACACACATACATACGTAACTGCTACTAAACTCGTGGAGATACTGAATACTTGAGTTTGAACTCTGACAACATGAGTTTCGTGATACTGAGATACTGAATGACTGATAACATGGATGACTGTATCTAACAGTCCTGATTCCTGATTTCTACTCTAAAGACTGATACTGAAACTGTAAATGTAACTGTGACTATGGGAGGTAGTAACCTAACCAACGTGCCCCGATACTGTACTGGTTGGGTCCAATCTTTTCCCTGATTGGAAGGTTGTCAATACCGTGCCATGGGTAGAGACCTCTACTATGGTCAAGCCTCTCTGACGGGTGACCCTGAACAGGAAATCAAGCCTAAGGAAATATAATAGTCAAGTATAGCCTTAATCTGACGGGTGACTCCTGTCCTGTTCTGGCTACGCAGTTCTGGAGTACAGGGTATTCTTCTAATGGCTCTGCCTTTATAACGGGAAAAACTGCCATCCCTATATTCGCTCGGTACTAGTGCCTACGCCCAACTAAAAGACTCTAAAAAGATTAACTGTGCTGAACTGACTAACTAAACTGAACAGATTTATAAACTAATTAACTGAGCTAATAATATTTTCATAGCTGAACTAAGCTGAATTCACTAAGTTCCGTTAACTGACGGAAAAGCTACTTGAGATCTGAGGTCTGACTGAGAGTACTAAAACTACGGGGACTACTGAACTACTGAGATTTCTGAGTTTTCGAAGTCACGTGACTAACTAAAATCTATGAAGCATAGCTTGACTGAGGATGTCTTGAAACATGACACTAACTCTTGGCACACATCTATAGTTTTCGGGTGCAAGTACCCCCAGGACTCGATGGAAGGAAACTGACGCACATGACTGACTTGATCATAAGAATAGAATCCACAATTCACAATATCATAAGGATTTCATAATAAGAATGATTCTCAACAAATTATCACATGATCGGGAATGCTCACAACATGTATATACTTGCATGGCTTCAATAACATGGTCATTCCATATCACAACAATATCATGAGCATCTCATACAACAACTTCAATTCAAGAAAATAGCATGGGGATCATGTTGAACATAAACTTAGAACATGGAATAGTCATTT
>NW_025861942.1:0-1388 GCF_002878395.1 Capsicum annuum
CACTACTCCAAAATTTCCAAAACTCACCCGGGATATACTACGAGCTTTTCCGATCATAACGCAACTTGAAAATTGAAAAACGAATGTAGGAAAGGTCGTCAAATAAATTCTCAAAGTTTGGAGGTCTGAAATAAGACTAAGTTTTGAATCTTGAACACTTAGCAAAATTTTTCTAAGTCTTGGGATCTTTCATGGAGATTTATGAGCTGAATTTGACACGCGATTTTGTGGGGTATTACAATATCTCCCCCTTGGGAATATTCGTCCTCGAATGAGATTGACTAAGAGGGGAAAAATGATAAACTGGAGTACGTACAAGACATTCACTACTGAGACATGAGTTCAGGACTGACATGACTAAAAACTGAGCATATTATACTGGTTTATCAATGAAGGACTAAGTGCTCTGATGAACTGAGTTTCTCAAAATGTGAATGCGTATCTAATGCATAACTGACAAGCTAAATCCATGCATATCTGATGCATGATTATATGTCCAACATGATATGTGAATGCATAACTGAAAGCACTGATAAGTTGATCACGCATATCTGATATGTAAATATATGACTGAACTGGCTCGTGAACATGCGATGAACATGAAATGGTAAAAGATACCAAGTTTGAACTAAAAACTGGGCATAAAACTAAATACCAAGTTTGGTACTAAAATTTGAACATGAGAACGAGTAAGTTCAAGAAAGACTGTTACCTTGAACTGAAAATACCGATGAGTCTGAGATCAATTACTTAATATGCAAGAGCGGGAACATGAGGACATAACTGAGCCTGGAACATGATACATAAATTGAACTGAGTCTGTAATGCATGACATGGATGGAGTATCATATCATGGATTAAACTAAGCCATTAAGTGCATGGCTTACTGCTGAGTTTTGGAGTTAGAGGTCGGCTCATAAGTAACCCTTTCTCCAAGATAGATTCATCAAAGAAAATATCATGTTTAAATCATGAAAGCTTGGGGGCTATAGTGTATCTCCCCCTTGGGACACTATATCCCTTAATCCTGACTTGACTGAGATACTGAGGAAAACTGAGGCGATGCACAAGGCACTTACGAATTGAGTCATGACTGAATATCTGAGATCTAAAACTGAGACATGATGCCTGAACTAAGCTAAACATGAGTGCATAAATACATTAACTTATCTGATTAACTGAAGGACTAATAGTTGAATACTGGGTATGGAAGAATGAATTGTACTTAATCTGAATAGCTAGGCTGAGGCTATAGAGTATCATAGGTATAAGAAGGGATTGACGGAGTAACATGAGGTAACTGAACATAGATTTCTTAAAATCTATATTGTTTGAAAATGCAGGACCAAGTGCATTACATGAGTTGGAAACATTCCATAGACTGAGGT
>NW_025861943.1:0-2905 GCF_002878395.1 Capsicum annuum
AGAGATGTCATAACCCAATTTGGATTCCAAGAAGTCGGACATCTCAGGTTTTTTTCCATCTCATAATCTTATATTGATTCTTATGATTTTTTTTTTATTTAATATGAATAAGTAAAAAATAGTCATCAACATTCTATAAGGGATGTCTTTGAATTTATGAAGCTCTAGAGTCGAACTATAATGTCACTTATCTTACCTCTACCTCTGATAACGAGAACGCAGATCCTATGACTAACTCGGAAAGATCGAGAGGATATTTCCAAGACCTTTATGCTCTGAATGTCTAAATCCTATTATTTAGTTCTAGATGGTAACAACTGTAAGCTAATCTTTAAATGTTTCACTTCCAGAGCAGGAGATGTTCAAAATGGGTGCAAAACTTAACATTATAAAATGTGGCAGATACAAGTTCTATTATTGGGGATTACAAGTTAATTTTCTTTCTTTCCGTAGCCAATATTCCACCCCCACCCATGCCCTTCACACCTCGACAACCTCCGTATCAATGTCTGATAATGTTTTGCTTCTATTATATATAAATGCTTTTGGGATAATAAATATTGAAACATGGTAATAATGCCACTTAATTTTAGCTGACATATCTCATACATCTTTCTCAAGTCATAGGTGTAGTTCACTTTCATCTCCTAATCTAGTCTATATATTATGTCGTACTAATTTTGTTTCATTCTATATGAAGGTATTTCACCATCATGAAATTTAAGAATTTTTTATTATTATTTTGATCTACAATGTATTAAATTTTTGTAACTATTAAAATACATAATTGAGGTTGGAATGGAAAGGTTACGTTAAATTCGTTATTTGTAGAATATATAATTGAAAAGAATAATGTAAAAATTAATGCAGGGCCATTAAAGATACAATAACAGGATTTCCGACGCTACTACTAAATCCAAGGAGAGCATCATTTGCAACAGTGATGGATGATGCATTTGGACATCCATTAAAACCACCTTTTGATGCTTATGCTAATGACATCAACTATCTTCTTGCCTCCTATGTAATACCTTATGTTTGACTCACCGGATATGTTGGCGCTAATCCTAAACTCTAAAGCTCTACTGCCGAAAGAGTAAGACTACATACTTAGTTCTATCTTTTTTTACACTATGCGAAATAGATTACTTGTCTTTAAACAAGGTAGTATTAAAATTACTAGTATAAGCATCCATATGATTTTCTTATTTAATTAAATTTTATATATTAAGTAATATTAAGATGAAAGGGTAATTTTTATCAATAGTTGGAGGTAATATTTATTATTATTATTATGATTGCAAAAACAACATTTTAAGTAAACTTACCTGTAGTGGCCATGTATGAAACTTAAAACTCTTTTTTCGTTGAGTTTAAATTATATACTTAGACAATGTAAATATTATTTGTACACTATCACTGAAGTCTAATATGTATTAGCAGGTTTGTTATAACATCCTTACTAGATATCTAATTAATTCTTGACCAAAAATTTATGGATAATCATCTAATAAATGATCCTACTAGTAATTTGGATGGTAGCTTGTTGCAGGATTACTCGGAGTCAAATCAGGTCAAGACGCTGTTCTAAGAGCATTACTTTATGAGCGAGGAAGAGAGAAGGTAGAACCCTACGGGATTACAGTAGCAGAGTTCACAAACCGAATATCAAAGTGGAGGAACAAACTGGGACGCCATGGAATTAAAGATGAAGGACTTAATGTGAAACCGAAAGTAGGTGCTGATGGGAGGATAAGGGGAAATGTACTTGCAGGTAGTGGCAAAATAAATATTTTGATATAGAATATGTCTTACATATATATATCAATATATGTATAAATATATATATATATATATATATATTAATAAAACTAATATTGATTTATACAGACAAAAGAGATTTTTAGTTAAAAGTGCTCAATTGAAATTTTTTTTGTCGATGTGGTTATACCATTATTTGTAGGGGACAAGTACTCGATGGCCTACGACAGAACTCCGAAGGAAATATTATGAATAGTGTATGGAAGTGGAAAAGAGAATAAACCTAATGGATTTTATCCAAAGGGAGCGGAAGGGTGGATACCAAAATCATATCTTAGGCATGGGGACTAGCTATTTAGAAATATACAAAATTATTGCTTACTTCCTGCAAAGTAAATAAAAATAAGTGAGTTATAAAGTGGGTACTAAAAGTGTTGTTGGGATATTATATTTGTGTTTAAATATTAATTTATCTTATGAATCGTATCACTAGATCATATCACATTATACTAAAAGGGGAAATATCCTACCCTAATGTTTTATCTCGTGTTTTTGGCCCTGTTGTAAACCAAAATGTTATTAAACATCTGATTAAATTAACATATTAAATATAAATAGTCCAAAATAAATAAACAAAACCATTTATTGAGCGGATCTGTTTCTTTTATCAAACAATAATTATTGTAGCTTGCACTTTTATAATTTCATTAATTATATAAGTATCAACTTCACACATTTCTATTGTTTCATCTCTAAAGCTTTAACGAGTTACATTGTGACAATAGTATTTATATAGAGCTTCTCCGAGAAAATTGGCACCGTTAAGAGGCCTAAACATGAAAGATATGCATGTATCTTTCTTCATGACTATACCCAATAATATTTATATATATGTCACGTCCCAAATTATTGACTCGCATGGGCACTAACTCTATTCTAACTAGATCAGTGAACTCTCACCACTCAATAAATTATTATGAGAAATCTAACTAACAACTTATAAATAATACACAGTTAAATCCTGATACCAATGATATGATCAAGATCTGAAATAATTACAAGAAATATCTTATTAAAATGAACAACTCTCAAAACCAAGTTTGACATGTACAAGAGCTTCTACAAAAATCATGGAAAAAAAAAT
>NW_025861944.1:0-1067 GCF_002878395.1 Capsicum annuum
GTAAATCAACTAGCTTCCATGTTTTGTTAGAAATTAGTGATTCTATTCCATTATTTACAACTTTTTTCCAGAAAATAGCATCATGCGAAGACAAAGCTTCTTTTAAAGTGTTAGGGTCATCTCCAATATTAAAAATATAATAATTAGGATCAAAATCTTTTTCTACTCTAGCTCATTTACTTCTTCTTAACTCAAAATCATCATTTTCTTTATTTTTTAAAGTAGAAGTAGAAGAACTAGGTAGTGACAAAATATTTTTTTCAGACCCATGACCCCCACTATTTTTAGAATCAAAAGAGAATTTATTTTCATGAAAAATACATCACCTGGTTCTATAATCACACTATCTTCAAGATTAAAAAATCTATAGGTCGTACTATTTGAAGCATAACCAAGAAAAGCACAAGTAGTAACTTTTTTACCCAACTTAGAGATTTTAGGATCCATTAACCTTACATAGGCTAAGCAACCCCAAACTCTTAGATATCCTAAATTTGGCTTATGACCTTTTCACAACTCAAAATATGTTAATTTGGTCTTTTTATGAGGCATACGATTCAACACATAACAAGCAGTCAAAAGAGTTTCACCCCAAAAACTTAAAGGTGCACAAGACTCAATTAACATGGCATTAGTTAACTCAACCAAAGTTCTATTCTTCTTTTGTGCTACACCGTTAGATGAGGGAGAATAAGGAGGAGTAGTTTCATGAATTATACCCAGTGATCTAACAAAAGAATTGAATTCATGTGACTCATATTCACGGCCTCTATCACTTTTTATTCTTTTTATTTTTCTATTAAACTGATTTTCAACTTCATGGAGAAAAGTTTTAAATTCTCAAAAGCATCACTTTTATTTTTCATTAAGTAAACATATGTAAACTTAAAAAAATCATCAATGAAAGTGATAAAATGTCTATTTCCTCCACGAGTTAAAATTCCCCCAAGTTTACAAATATCAGTATGAACTAATTCTAATAATTCAATTTTTCTTTCAACTTAAAAATGAGGCCTTTTTGTGATTTTGGCTTTACTACAAGCCTCACATTTTTTAAAGTTTTTTTT
>NW_025861945.1:0-4475 GCF_002878395.1 Capsicum annuum
AGTGCCGCGACACTGGTAAGGAAAAGTTGTGGGCAAACCTCATTTGATAGTGTCCCCTGTATGAGAACGGTGGGGCCCTTATCTGGCAGTGCTTATCTACCTCATCAAACCTCATCGACAGTGTGGATGTCTCAACCTATGCTGGCTACATAGTTTTGGAATGCAAGGATGACTGCTATTACACCCTCATCTGATAGTGTGTTTCCCCATCTTTTGGTTCACTTAGTGCTAATTTTTACTCCCATCTGAATGGACATTCAACATGATTTACTCAACTGAACATGGACTGAGTTACTAAATTTCATTGACTGATGAAATATTACTGATATCTGACAACTGACTGAGTTTATGAGATCATGGAGATTTCCTAAGTCATAAGACTGTCTGAAGTCTAAGAATCATGGATTGACTGAGAGTATCATAAAAACATGACATGGATCTAGGTACACAGCTAATGTTTTGGGTACAAGTACCCCCAGGACTTAATGGAAGGAAACTGACAAAGCATGACTTACTTGATACATAATAATCATCATAATACATTTACTGAAGCATTTCATCAAATATGTGATAGGCATAAGCTTGTACGTGCATGGGGATTTCATGATATCATGCTAATTAGACACTTTTCCTTCATCTAGGCATTCAACCAAACACATAGTATGCATAGAATATGTAAACAACATCATAGAACAATTAAATGTCGTGATTTAATTCCAATTTAATCATTCAAGGGTTTAGTCTTAGGGTTTCATGAATCTATACCGATACAAATCAACCCATATGGAAGTTAATACTCATTCATGGAATACAATTCAATTACTCATTATCAATATGAACAAAAATAGCTCAATCATGAAATTCATAAGAAAATCCATAACTTGAATTAAGAAAAGGAATTCTTGGGCTTCATGGATGAAAGGAGTCCAAGAATGAATACTATGCATACCTTAGTTCGTGATTTTGTGAAGATTGATGGTGAAACCTTCTTGAAATTGGATCTTCTATGGAAACCCTAGCTTGTTCTTGAGAGAAACATGAGAGAAGAGAGTGTATTTTTGGGTGAAAAGTGGCTAAATCACGTGTTAAAGGGCTTAAGTAGGGGTGAAAAATTAACCCTTTTAACCCTGGACGCGTCTTGTAATTTCAGTAAAAAATTCCCGAATTGAACCTCTGGCGCGATGTGGCATTATCACACCGTGTCACTGGAATTTGTGTTAATTGGAAAACTAAGGGATGGCGTGATGCGGAGCATCGCGTTGCCCCTTCTTTTACGACCTGGAACTTCGGTGCGACGCGGAGGAAATTACGCTAAGACACTGGAAAAGGATAATTTTGAATTTGAGTGCTGGCGTGATGCGCCATAATCACGGACATCTACTGAAAATTGCCAAATGCCATTTCCTCTTGTGACGCAGCGCGCCACTGACTAATATGGCGCTGCTTTACGACGGGAACTTGAAATAGTCATAACTTCTTACCCGGTTATTGGATTAAAGCGAATCGTATATAGATGGAAAGCTTATTGAACTTTCTACATGACAAAAAGTGAAAATCTTAATAATTCCTCATGGAATAATTATCATTTACTTTAGAAGCTAATACTAGGCATTCTTGGGATGAAATTAGCTAGAAATCTTCGAGGTATTACAGCCTTAAAGTAGGGTGTGTTTTTATGTTGCTTACCAAGTGCAAAATAAAGAACATAGGATTTTTGTTCCTTATCTTCACACTCTTCCACTATTTTAGATGATTCCACAGATAAGATATCATCTAAAGATAATGCGGAAAAATGCTTTGAGTGAGGCCCAACTAATTCTACTTCAAAATTTACACTATCTACTACACACTCACTTTTATTCACCTTCTCAATGTCAGTCTCAAGATCAAGATGCCAATCGAGTGATTGCGATTCTTAAGTTTTCTCCTCAAATTGGCTAATGTCCTCCTCATATTCTTCCTTTTTTAGCCACTGTAAACATGGTGGGAGTGGTAACTCTTTTATCTCTGTCCATAGCTATTCTTGATTCTCTAAAATTCATTTCATCAATTTGTTCTCTTGAATCATGACAGCACACATATCTTCCGTATGATCACTTTGACCACAAGCCAAACACTAAGTTACAGTAAGTAGGACAGTATCTGCATCATATTGTGAAGGTCCAGTCCATGTACTTTCAGGTAAATTTGGACAACAAGCCTTAAAAATGGTCCCCCACAATAATGACAAGAATCGTCATCACTCAAAAAATCATCTATCCAGGCTGACATCTCAAAAAAGGTGTGATAAAAATAAAATAAAATAAAATAAAATAAAAAATAAACTAAACAAATATTTATAAGTTGGAATTCAAGCAAGTAAACTAAAATTCCAAACCAACTCAATACGCCAAATTGTCCTCCGTCAACGGCACCATTTTTGATAACGCTTAACATACACATCAATCTAGTGCAAGGTGGTCGCCGTCAATATATTTACCCAACTTTTAGAGTCGGGGTCGAATCCACAGGGAACAATGTGAGTGGTGATTAAACTAATTTGAAACTATAGCTACAAGTTGAATTCAAACAAATGATACGAAAAGATACAATGGGGGGTTAGGAGATTAGTAAATAATTGTTGGCCACTTTAGTTTCAATGTTTGTACTCAAGAGTTTATGGAAAACCAGAATTATGTTCACTATGGATTTTGGTACCTGACAGATGCTAATTGTACTTCAAGATTCTCACGATAGGTAGGAACAACAGATTATCTTTATCGAAGTTATGCCTAAATGTTTCTCGACCTACTTAAGCATTTAATTACCTAATCCTCTCGGACTTAGGAAATTTATATTCACTGACCAGACTTCACCTCAGGTTAATTAACTTTGTTACAGCGTCAATTATTAAACGAAAGGTTGGTAGCTTCCAAGTCCCTGTCAATAATTCACTTCCTACTATAGTTGATTTCTTATCTCAAGCAAATCAAAGCAAGTGTTATCTATCGTTTGTAACCAATAGACAATAATTAAAACCTCAGAATTATCAAGGAGTCCTATTACCTTTAGAATATTGAACACTTAGCAACTTACCAAGACCTAACCCATAGATCCCATAATTTAGGTTAAAGGGATTTAGCCACTCATAATGTAATAATCGATACAACAAGTTGAATTCATAATTTAAAAGATGAATTTACAGCAAGATGAATAGCAACGAGTGTTTATCAGATTATATAAAAGTAGAAATCCCAAAATATTGATGATAATATCTTCAAAGTTAATTGTTTTGTTCAAGCCAAGAAACTAGAGAGAAAATAACAAAATACGTGCATTCTAAAATAGGTTCAGAGTGTCGAGTACCAGTCGATATATTTCCCCTCCCAATATGTTCAGCCCTCCTTTTATAATTAGAAAAACCTAACATATGCTTTAAATACTTCATCCTAATTATGGAAATAAAATCACAGAGTTCAGTAATTTCTCAGACAGGTGACGATATTTTGTGATGCCTTATCAGGAGTCTGACGACTTATCACAGATGTCGTCAACTTTTCTTCACTTTTGACATTCGTTGTCTTAGGCTGACGATAAAGCATAAAAGCTTATCAGATCTTTGATGACTAATCACAGATGTCGTCGATGATTTACTTCAGCTCTCATATTCTGCCTTAGGCTAATGACGATCTTGATGGCTTATCACAACTCTGATGGCTTATCACATATCATTGTCACTTCTTTCAGCTGAATCCCATTCTCTGTTTAAGGCTGACAATGAAGCTGATAACTTATCAGAGTGCTGACGACTTATCAGAAATGTCGTCAGCCACACTTCTCTTCTATTTGTTTCAGATTTCAACTCTTTTACTTCCATCATTGTTGGTTCTTTTGCATCCTGACTTCCACTGCAATATCAAAGAGAAAACAATCAAAAACAACAAAAGTTGCTTAAGACTTTGCAACTATTCAGTTAAAAGCCTCAAATATGTTAGCATCTGCTCACACATCAAAATTCCATGGACTAAGTCGTACCTCTAAGGCAAGAGTGATAGAACACCTCATAAATCAAGACATAATATCGTAGTGTCAACTCTTACCCATAGGGAGTAACTTGTTTCTTGAAAGTTCTTGATTTATAAAACATCTCATAAATCAAGACACAACGTGTTAATGTCACCTTTGGCCCATGGAACCTAATTTATTATTTAAAAGTCAGTGGGTAAATCTTGCCTCTAAGGTAAGAGTTATATAGCATTTCATAAATTAAAACATAATGTGATAGTGTCAACTCTTACCCATGGGGCGTAACTTGTTGTTTGAAAGTCTTTGGGTAAAGTCTTTCCTCTAAGGCAAGGGTTATAGAACATCTCATGAATCAAAAGACAATGTGGTAGTGTCAACTCTTGCCCATAGAGCATAACTTATTACTTAAAACCTCAGGGACTGAGTCTTGCCTCTAAGGGGAGAGTTATAGAGTATCTCATAGATCAATA
>NW_025861946.1:0-1130 GCF_002878395.1 Capsicum annuum
AAGTTGGAGGACATCATGCGGGTAATCGAACAGCAAGAAAAGTCTTGCAAAGTGGTTATTATTGGCCTACAATATTCAGAGATGCACACGACTATGTGAGAAGGTGTGACCAATGCCAACGTCAAGGTGTTATTTCAAAACACCATGAAATGCCCATGTCCACAATCCTGGAGGTAGAACTCTTTGATGTATGGGGTATTGATTTCATGGGACCATTCGTAAATTCGTTTGGAATGAAGTACATCTTGGTTGCTGTGGATTATGTGTCGAAATGGGTTGAAGCTGTAGCATTGGCCGATAATGAAGGAAAGCGTGTTGTAGCGTTTTTAAAGAAGAATATCTTCTCTCGCTTTGGGGTACCTCGTACTATCATAAGTGATGGAGGATCTCACTTCTGCAACAAGCTATTCAAATCTGTATTGGCCAAGTATGGAGTCAAGCAACACAAGGTAGCTACGCCTTATCATCCCCAAACTAGTGGACAAGTAGAGGTTTCCAATCGGGAGATCAAGCAAATCCTTGCCAAGACGGTCAATGCGAATCGGAAGGATTGGTCTCGGAAGCTAGATGATGCACTATGGGCGTATAGGACTGCATTCAAGACACCCATTGGCATGTCACCTTATCAGCTAGTTTATGGGAAGGCTTGTCATCTACCCATCGAGCTTGAATACAAGGCATTATGGGCATTGAAGCACTTGAATCTGAATTGGGATGATGTGACGAACCTGAGGTTGGAGCAGCTGAACGAGCTAGATGAATTCCGTCTCCATGCTTATGAAAGATCAGATTTATACAAGGAGCGGATGAAGAAGTATCACGATCAGCGGATTGTTCGACGACACTTCCAAAAAGGTGACATGGTGCTACTCTTTAACTCCAGATTCAAGCTCTTCCCAGGTAAGTTAAAATCAAAGTGGTCTGGTCCATTTAAAGTCACCCACGTCTACTCGTTTGGAGTAGTCGAATTGGAAAATAATGAGGGTGTTATCTTCAAGGTGAATGGCCAACGTGTTAAGCCATATATCGGTCCTCTTGACTCGATAAATGACATGGCCATCACTTATCTCGACGAAGTCTAAGTACTCGAGATTACTACGTCGAGCCACGACAATAAATAAGGCGCTAGA
>NW_025861947.1:0-1830 GCF_002878395.1 Capsicum annuum
AATGTGGTTTTATTTTGATACTTAGTTACTTGAAAATGGTTAAGTGTAGGGAGTTTAAATTGTATTTTTTGTTTTGAATGAAGTTTGGTTTGTGACTTAGTTTCTTGAAAATGATTACGTGCATTGATTTTAAAGGGGATTTTGTGTTTTCAATTTGATTTTGTTGTGACTTAGTTACTTGAAACTGATAAATATAGTAACATTTAAGGGGATTTTGTGTTTTGAATGTGGTTTTTTTTTTATACTTAATCACTTGAAAATGGTTAAGTGTAGGGACTTTATAGGGAATTTTTTATTTTTAATGTTGTTTGTTTTGATACTTAGTCATTTGAATATGGTTAAGTTTCTGGACATTAAATAGTTTGGTTGGTGACTTAGTCACCTGGAAATGAAAAAGTGCATGGACTTTATAGGGGATTATGTGTGTTGAATGCAGTTTGGTTGATAACTTAATTAGTTAAAATTGGTTAAGCGTAGGGACTTTAAATGGGATTATATGATTTGAATGTCGTTCGGCAGGTAACTTAGTGACTTAAAAATTGTTAAGTGTAGGGACTTTAAAGGGGATTTTGTGTTTTGAATGTGGTTTATTAGTGACTAGTTATTTGAAACTGGTTAAGTGTTGGAACATTAAAGTGGATTTTTTGTTTTGAATGTGGTTTTTTTTTATACTTAGTCACTTGAAAATGGTTAAGTATAGGGTCTTTAAAGGGGATTTTTTATTTTGAATGTTGTTTTGTTTTGATACTTAGTCATTTGAAAATAGTTAATGTAGAATACTTAGTCATTATCCGTGACTTAGTTACTTGAAAGTGGTTAAGTGTAGGGACTTTACAGTGAATTTGTGTTTTGAATGTGGTTTTGTTTTGAAACTTAGTTATTTAAAAATGGTTATGTGTAGAGACTTTAAAGCGGATTTTTATTTTGAATGTGGTTTAATTTTGATACTTAATCACTAGAAAATTGTTAAGTGTACGGACTTTAAAGGAAATTTTTTGTTTTCAATGTGTTTTGATTGGTGACTTAGTTACTTGAAAATGGTAAAGTGTAGGGACTTCAAAGGGAATTTTTTTTTTTTGAAAATGGTTAAATGTAGGGATTTTTAAGAGAATTTTTTATTTTGAATGTGGTTTTGTTTTGATACTTATTCAGTTAAAAATGGTTAAGTGTAGGGCCGTTAAGGAAATTTTGTGTTTAGAATGTGGTTTGGTTGGTTATTTAGTTACTTTAAAATGGTTAAGCGTAGGGACTTTAAAAGGGGTTTTTGATTTTCGATGTGGTTTTTTTTGGTGACCTAGTTACTTGAAAAAGGATAAGTATAGGGACTTTAAAGGGGATTTTGTGTTTTGAATGCGGTTTGGTTGGCGACTTAGTTATTTGAAAATGGTTAAGTGTAGGGACTTTAAAGGAGATTTTGTGTTTTGAATGCAGTTTTGTTTTGATACTTAATCACCTGAAAATAGTTAAGTGTATGGAATTTAGTGGAGATATTTTGTTTTAAAAGTGGTTTTGTTTAGATACGAAGTCACTTCAAACTGATTAAGTGTAGGGATTTTAAATGGGATGTTTTGTTTTGAAAGAGGTTTGGTTGGTGACTTAGTTTCTTGAAAATTGTAAAGTATAGGGACTTTAAAGAGGATTTTGTGTTTTGAATGAGGCTTGGATTTGATACTTAGTCACTTGAATATGGTTAAGTGTAGAGACTTTCAAAGGGATTTTTAGTTTTCAATGTATTTAGTTGGTGATTTAGTTACTTTAAAATAGTTAAGTGTACGGATTTTAAATGAGATTTTGTGTTTTGAATGTGGTTTGGCTAATGACTTAGTCACT
>NW_025861948.1:0-2286 GCF_002878395.1 Capsicum annuum
ATGTGGTTTGGCTAATGACTTAGTCACTTGAAAATGGTTAAGTGTAAAGACTTTAAAGGGGATCTTATGTTTTTAATGTGGTTTGGTTGGTGACTTGGCTACTTTAAACAGGTTAAGTATTGGTACTTTATAGGGGATTTTGCGTTTATAATATGGTTTTGTTTTAATACTTAGTCACTAGAAAATGATTAAGTGTAGGGACTGCAAAGGGGATTTTTTATTTTGAATGTGGTTTTGTTTTGATACTTAGTCACTTGAAAATGGTTAACTATAGGGACTTTAAAGGAGATCTTGTTGTTTTGACTGTGGTTTAGTTGGTGACTTAGATACTTGAAAATTTTAAAGTGTACGGACCCTAAATGGACTTTGTGTTTTCAATGTGGTTTGGTTTTGATACTTAGTCTATTGAAAATAGTTAATTGTAGAGACTTAAAAGGACATTTTGTGTTTATAATGTGGTTTGGTCGGTGACTTGCATACTTTAAACAGGTTAAGTCTTGGTACTTTAAAGGGGATTTTGCATTTTTAATATGGTTTTTTTTTAATACTTAGTCACTAGAAATTGGTTAAGTATAGGGACTGTAAAGGGGATTTTTTATTTTGAATGCATTTTTTTTCTTATACTTAGTCACTTGAAAATGGTTAACTATAGGGACTTTAAATGAGATTTTGTTGTTTTGACTGTGGTTTGGTTGGTGACTTAGTTACTTGAAAATGGTAAAGTGTAGGGACCCTAAAGGGATTTTGTGTTTTCAATGTGGTTTGGTTTTGATACTTAGTCTCTTGAAAATGGTTAAATGTAGAGACTTAAAATGGTATTTTGTGTTTATAATGTCGTTTGGTTGGTGACTTAGTTACTTTAAACTGGTTAAGTGTAGGGACTTTAAAAGGGATTTTGTGTCTTGAATGTGGTTTTTTTTTATACTTAGTTATTTGAAAATAGTTAAGTGTATAGTCTTTAAAGGAAATTTTTTGTTGTGAATGTGGTTTGGTTGGTGACTTAGTTACTTCAAAATGGTTAAGTGTAGGGACTTTAAATGGGATTTGTTGTTTTGTATATTGTTTGGATGGTGACTTAATCACTAAAAAATGGTTAAGTGTGGGGACTTTAAAGGGGATTTTGCTTTTTAAATGTTGTTTGTTCGTGACTTAGTTACTTGAAACTGATTAAGTGTAGGAACTTTAAAGTGGATTAGTGTTTTGAATGTGGTTTTGTTTTGAAACTTAGTTATTTAAAAATGGTTAAGTGTAGGAACTTTAAAGGGGATTTTTATTTTGAATGTGGTTTTGTTTTGATACTTAGTCACTAGAAAATTTTTAAGTGTACGGACTTTAAAGGAAATTTTTTTTTTGAATGTGGTTTGATTGGTGACTTAGTTACTTGAAAAAGGTAAAGTGTAGGGACTTTAAAGGAAATTTTCTATTTTCAATATTGTTTAGTTCGTGACTTAGTTACTTTCAAGTGATTAAGTGTAGGGACTTTAAAGGTGATTTTGTGTTTTGAATGTGGTTTAGTTTTTATACTTAGTTACTTGAAAATGGTTAAATGTTGGGATTTTTAAGTGAATATTTTATTTTGAATGTGGTTTTTTTTTTATACTTAGTCACTTAAAAATGGTTAAGTGCAAGGCCGTTAAGGAAATTTTGCGTTTAGATTGTGGTTTGGTTGGTTACTTAGTTACTTTAAAATTGTTACGTGTAGGACTTTAAAAGGGATTTTCTGTTTTTGATGTGGTCTTTTTGGTGACCTAGTTACTTGAAAAAGGATAAGTATAGGGACTTTAAAGGGGATTTTTTTGATTTGAATGTGGTTTGGTTGGTGACTTAGTTATTTGAAAATGGTTAAGTGTAGGGACTTTTAAGGAGATTTTGTGTTTTGAATGCAGTTTTGTTTTGATACTTAGTCACCTGAAAATGGTTAAGTGTATGGAATTTGATGGAGATTTTTTGTTTTGAAAGTGGTTTTGTTTAGATATGAAGTCACTTTAAAATGATTAAGTGTAGAGATTTTAAATGGGATTTTTTGTTTTGAATGTGATTTGGTTGGTGACTTAGTTAATTGAAAATGGTAAAGTATAGGGACTTTAAAGAGGATTTTATTTTTTGAATGAGGCTTGGATTTGATATTTAGTCACTTGAATATGGTTTAGTTTAGAGACTTCCTAGGGGATTTCTAGTTTTCAATGTAGTTTAGTAGGTGACTTTGTTACTTTAAAATAGTTAAGTGTACGGACTTTACATGAGATTTTGTGTTTTGAATGTGGTTTGGCTAATGACTTAGTCACT
>NW_025861949.1:0-6599 GCF_002878395.1 Capsicum annuum
ACACTTGTTTAGCATTTTGCGAGAACTAAGGGATCGTAAATAGTATACAACCTATTGTGCTTCACTTCAATGATGTTATGCTTCTTATGTACTCTTGTGTCTTTTGTGCTTGGATCAAACTACTTATATCGAAAGAGGATAATTTTTTTATTGGAAAACCAGCATACTCCAGTTCTAAGATCTCTTGTATGATGCCAAAGTAATCAACATCATCATCACCCTTATCCCAAACACCACTATTGTTTGTTTTCCTGGAGTGTTCTTTGGTGGAAAATTTAAACTCATTTACTGTGTAATAGGATATTGTATGAGCTTCAACTGGTCCCAAGGAAATATCTCTCAAGAACTGATCGTATGCAGCCGTATCTGGTACTGGTGTACCTAAAAATATTATACACACACACACACATACACACACACATACACATATACACACACACACATATATATATATATATATGTATATATATGACTAAAGAATGTGTAAATGTTTAAAATTTGTAGAAATATTAGTACACTTACGAACTTCATATGTAAACCATGTTGCAAAGGATGCATACACTTGATTTTTGTGGAATTGAGTCTTAAATGAACTGAAGATCCAACATGCAAAACACAATTAGTTTTCTTAAGGGAATGAGTAAATAAATAAGATATGTTAATATTTAATCTCCTTACTTCAAAGAGGGCTCAACTTTCAGGCAATTTAGCAAGACGTACAAAGTTGTTAATTTGTGCTCCATGGAAGTGAGCCCGCGAAATATGGTCCTTTTAGCCTTACTACTAGATTAATTGAATATTGATATTAGTTCCAAATGAGGCTCATTCTCATCTTCCTGATGAAGATTCGGTCTGTTTCTCGAATAAGCAACTTTATCACTAAAGTAGTATGAATAAAACTGAAACGTTTCTCTTGCAAGAGATGCCTCAACTATAGAGCCTTCTACCCTATGTTTATTTTTGGGACACCTTTTCAATTTTCCAATTGCCTTTCATAATCTTAAGATTAGATGATTACTATATTAAAAAAGATATGTATGAATTTAAATATGTTGCAATTGCTTACCATTCAAATGGATACATCCACCTAGTTTGAATTGGATCGCCTAGCCGAGCTTCGTGGACAAGGTGAATGGAAAGATGTTCTATCACATCGAAGAACCCTAGAGGAAAAATCTTTTTCAACTTCTTGGTGATAACAACAATATTACTTTCCATTCGCGCCAGATTTTCTTCTTTTAATATGGTGTGGCACATAAGTCTTTGAAGAAAAACAAATCTCTGCTATTGGTTTCCATATTTTTTCAAGTAAACCAATAAAATAAATTGGAAGTAATTGTTTCATGAAAACATGAGAATCATGGCTTTTTATTCCATGTAAGATTCCTTGTGTCATATCAATCCTCTTTCCCAAATTTGAGGCATATCCATCGGGCATCTTTAAACTTTGGAACCACTCACATATTTTTTGCTTTTGGTCCAACTTGAATGTATAACTATCCTTAGGCTTAAGAACATTTCCATTGGCTCCTCCTGTACGTGTAATTCTCTACGCTTGCAATATTCTAGTAAATCAAGTCTAACCTTTGGATTATCCTTTGTCGTGACGGTGATATCCATAACTGTGTTGAACAAGTTGTCAAAATAGTTCTTCTCAATATGCATGACATCAATAGTATTTCTAAGTAAATTATCTGGCCAATATTCTCTCCCAAAACATATTTTTTTAGTCCAGTTATGCGAAACGTCATATCCATCAAGCTTATACAATGGTTCTTTGCTAACTTTAGGTAAATCCTGAACTATCTCCCAGATGTCATGATAGGATAACCTTGGAGGTGGACCATCATGTTCAGTTCTATTCTTTCTAAATGCATTCCCGAGTCTCCTAAACTCATGATCAGGTGGTAAGAAATAACGATGACAATCAAACCATGAATTTTTCCTGTCATGTCTCAATGTGAAAGATTTTGTTTTTTCCATACAGTATGGGCAAGCCAACTTTCCAGCTATCATTCACCCATAAAACATTCCATAAGCAGAAAAATCATTAATAGTCCACATTAGATATGCACGCAAATTGAAATTCTATTTAAGTGAAATATTCCAAGTTTCAACCCCCTCATGCCATAAAATTTGAAGTTCATCAATCAAAGATTGCAAGTAGACATCTATTCTGCTTTTGGATTATGCGGGCCAGGAACAACACAATTCAAAAATATATATGGACAAGCCATCAATATTTCGGGAGGAAGATTATATGGGGTGATAAATACAGGCCAACGTGAATATAGCGCAGAACCAATAGAAAATGGTGAGAAGTCATCCGCACATAATCCTAAACGAATATTTCGTGGCTCGGCTGCAAAATCTGGATAAGTTGCATCTCCAAGCCTCTCCATCAGATGGATGACACATAACACCAATGAGACTTCTATTTGCACTGTGCCATCTCATATGATGAGCTAAGCTGTTTGAAACATACAACCTCTTCAACCTTGGTATTAGAGGTAAATAATGCATCGCCTTAATAGTAATTTTATTTCCACGACAACCATGCTTATATCGAGGGTGCGGACAAAACTTACAGGACTCTAGGTTAGCATCTCCCTTAAAGTATAACATGCAACCATTTTCACAATAATTAATTATAATAGAGGAGAGACTTAACTTTGAAAAATCTTTTTGCCTTATAGAAAGAATCAGAAACCTCTAAGGCAAGGTCAACTAACTCTTTAATAAGGTTTATCATTGAGTCCATTCCTCCTTCAGCAATATTTCAATCAGATTTAATACTTAATAATCTAACAGTAACAGACAAACGAGAATGTGAACACCTATCAAACAAAGGATGACTAGCAGCATGAAGTTGTTCATAAAAATGGCTGCCTTCTCTATTGGGAACATCTTCGACATTTTTTCTAAAGTCGCCCCCGTGTTGCATCCCAAAAGCATCATGCACCATTTTTGTCATCCTAGTGTCGTCATAGTTATTATGCCTGCAGACCTAGTACTTTCACCAACAACAAAGTTATTTTGCTCAACATCACTATGAATAGTACACAATGTTAAAAAGTCCTCGTGAAATTGCCTTTTATAAAGATGTTTCTTCACAACTTCTTCTTTTAAAAGATTTGTACCATCACATATAACACAAGGACAACAAATAGTCCAAAAATGTGACCAAGCATCAAGTGTCTTAGCATGTTCAACAAATTGTCTGACACCTTCAACAAATTCCACCCTAAGACCCACTCTATTATCATTATTCCGTTGATATATCCATCTATAATCAAGTTCCATCTACACAATCAATCAGATTCAAGTTATTAGTTTAAGTCACAAAAGATCACATTTCCAAATTACCAAACTACCTACACTTAGTCATCACATAAATTACCAAACTAAACTACATTCAAAACAAAAATTCACATTTCAAATACCTAAACTTCAACATTTTCATGTCACTAAGTCACCTCCCGAAAAAACAAACGAAACTACATTCGAAATGAAATATTTACCTTTCAAGTACCTACACTTAATCAATTTCAAGTGACTAAGTCACCTCCCAATTTACTACACTAAACTACATTCAACACAAAATGTCTCATTTCAAGTACCTACACTTAATCAATTTAAAGTCACCACACAAATTATCAAACTAAACTACATTCAAAACAAAAATTCACCTTTCAACTACCTACACTTAGTCAATTTCAAGTGACTAAGTCATCTCATATGTTATCAAACTAAATCACATTCAAAACAAAATTTCACATTTCATGTACCTAAACTTCCACATTTTTAAGTCACTAGGTCACCTCCCAAAAAACAAACTAAACTACCTTCAAAATGATAAATTCACATTTCAAGTACCTACACTTAATCAATTTCAAGTCACTAAGTCACCTCCCAATTTACCACACTAAACTACATTCAACACAAAAATCCCATTTCAAGTACCTATACTTAATCAATTTCAAGTCACTAAGTCACCACACAAATTACCAAACTAAACTACATTCAAAACAAAAATTCACCTTTCAACTACCTACACTTAGTCAATTTTAACTGACCAAGTCATCTCACATGTTACCAAACTAAACCACATTCAAAATAAAAAATTACATTTCAAGTACCTAAACTTCAACATTTTCAAGTCGCTAAGTCACCTCCCCAAAAAAACAAACTAAACTACCTTCAAAATGATAAATTCACCTTTCAAGTACCTACACTTAATCAATTTCAAGTGACTAAGTCACCTCTCAATTTACCACACTAAACTACATTCAACACAAAAAATCTCATTTCAAGTACTACACTTAATCAATTTCAAGTCACTAAGTCACCACATAAATTACCAAACTAAACTATATTCAAAACAAAAATTCACCTTTCAACTACGTACACTTAGTCAATTTCAAGTGACTAAGTCATCTCACATGTTATCAAACTAAACCACATTCAAAATAAAAATTCACATTTCACCTATCTACACTTAATCAATTTCAAGTGTAAGTCACCTCCCAAAAAAATAAACTAAACTACCTTCAAAATGATAAATTCACCTTTCGAGTACCAACACTTAATCAATTTCAAGTGACTGAGTCACCTCCCAATTTACCACACTAAACTACGTTCAAAATGATAAATTCAGATTTCAAGTACCTACACTTAATCAATTTCAAGTCACTAAGTCACCTCCCAAAAAAACAAACTAAACTGCATTCAAAATGATAAATTCACATTTCAAGTACCTAAACTTCAACATTTTCAAGTTACTAAATCACCTCCCAAATTACCAAACATAGAAACATTCAAAATAAAAAGTTCACATTTCAAGTACCTACACTTCAAAAAAATTTAAAATAAAAGTTCGCCTTCAAGTAACTAGACTTAATCATTTTCAAGTAGCATATTTATTTATAGTATAAGTCAAACAATTGAACAAGTGTAACAAAGCAAATATGTAGAGGCGTCGCACGTCTCTCTCACACCATATAATCATCATAAAATTCTTATGGCTTTCAAAGCCTTCTACAACGAACAATCCCAAACTAAACTACATAAAGACTTCATTATAAGAAAATAGAGAGAAATCAACTTACCTTTGCTTGACCTAAATTAAAGAGAAAGAGATAAGCGGTCACCGAAAAAATAGCAAAGCAATCCTTTTTCCGAATTCGGAGTCTGTCAAACAGTAACATCAAATTCCAAGTAACCCATTAGGCAACCAGAAGAAAAATATCTTGACCATTAGGCAAAATAAGAAAAATCTTGACATCCTTATTTTCTCATATTTTTAGCTTAAAATCATCATAAAAAAACCACCAAAATACTAAAACTATGATGGAATGTCAAGAAAAGTAAACCCTAATTTACTTGCAAGAACAAGGAAAGTAGACATGAAATATTGACAATCTTGTTAATAAGAGTGTACACATGAAGCTTTCTAACTAAAGTGTTCCTTGTTTTGTTAATTTTGTAACCATATGAAGTCAATACAAACAAATGCCAAAATTAACAAATACCCACTTGTTAATCTTGTTTTCCTTTATAATTTATCTTGGTGAACAAAACAATGGGTACCTGGGCGACGATGGAAGATTGGCAGTGGAAGACGACACTCTCGGCGGTGGCGGCAGTGGGTCGGCGGCAGCAATGTGTATGTATTTTGTGTGTGTATGTCGCAATTTTTTGTGTGTTAAACCGTGTGTGTTTGAATTGGGGATTTGTGTTATATTAATGGCTCGGTTCAGGTCGGGTGGGGTCGGGTAGGAGTTAATTTATTTAATAAAATATTTTTTAATTAATTTCTAGAAAACCAACCACATGTGGTCGATATTTAAAAAATTACCAGAAATACCGACCACAAGTGGTTGGTGTTTTGAATTTTTTTTTAAAAATCGACTACATGTGGTCAATTTTTATAAAATTGTTCACGAAATAAAATATAAGTGTTCGATTAAGTTTTAAAAAAGTTACTATCGAAAAATGATCACGTGTGGTCAATTTTTTTTAAAAAGTTAAATCATATAATTAGTTATTTTATCATCATATTAACACGAGTAGTGTATTTTCTCAGTTGTATAATACCAAAATACGCGGTTGATTTATTTTTTCAAAAAATTATCATTCGAAAAATGAACATTTGTGGTCGATTTTTATTAAAAATTAAAATTTTAATAAATTGTATAATATTTATAACAACATCCAAATAATTTAATGCAATGCATGTATATATAAAACTCAGGTAATTAGTTAGTTTATCACCACATTAACACGAGTAATATATTTTCTTAATCGTACAATAATATCAATGAATTTTTTAAATTACGATAAATTTTTTGGTTAATTAGCATATATATATATGTATGTATATATATATATATATGTATGTATATATATATATATATATACCTCATAATACTTGTCTTACGTTATTACAACTTCAACAATGTACGCATGTCTACATTGACACAAAATAGTATATCTATTTCCTCAATAGTATGATATCAACGTATTATTCAAAATATTTTGATATATAGATTCAGTTATCTAGATTTCGATTACTGCATACGTCACTACACGAGATATAC
>NW_025861950.1:0-3736 GCF_002878395.1 Capsicum annuum
ATATGATTTAAATGCATCTATCTTTTTTTTCTTTTTTATAGGTTGTGCATCCATGGATCGTGCCTACTGAGGAGGATTCGGTGATGACTTCTTATATTACTCTTGGTCATGTTGATACTATTGCAGACCCAACGGTGGAGTTAATAAAGAAGAAATTGGCTGGAGCAACAACCATAAGAAGAGCAGTTAGGCAAGGTCAACCTAATGTTGAGGTTCTTCATTACCAATCTTTTACTAAGGTAGATCCGGGTGCATCTTCTGGTGGAGTTGTTGGTATTGGTGGCAGGCATGCTGATGCTGCTACCAAAGAATAAATATGTTTGAAAATACCTCTTTTTGCCCTTGCACAGGTCCCTCTCACCCCTCTTCACCCTCGTGTTCTCGTTGCAAATGTGATAAATGTAGGGACAGATAGGATAAACTCTTTGAAAAAGCAGAGGTTATCTCTAAAACTATCGAGGAATTCAAATCCAAGAGGTGTGTCATATCATCCAAGAAGGTGAGGGAGTCACACACTCATACAACATTGGTTAGGAGAAAGAAAAGAGCAATTAGAGACGTACTATTCGCTCGAAAATCAAAAGAAATTATAATTCCTCGCTCTCCAAAAGTTGTTGAAGTTCTGGGGCCAGTCAAGAAGGTGGACATATACGCGGCACTTGGCACTGAAGAGAAGAGGGATCTATGACAGGCCAAGAATGTCAAGCCAGGCACACCAGATTACCCCAGGCCTCCCTTTTCCCCCCCAAGACTTCCAGACTATAACTGATATGCGTATGTCGTATGAGGACAAGGCAAGTTTACTTTTCCTATCCCAGCCCTTCTAATCTACCCCATAAAGAAGAAGCTACGCAATAGATTTCACGTCTGTTGCAACAGCTGGGTATACTGGTGTAACTGGTTATGGTTCTGTTACAACTTATTAACCATCTGTTTCATAAGTTGCGTTAGATTATTGATTCAGAGAACCCTATGCAATAGATAGACCATCCGTTGCATCTTTACGATTACTAACCTATTTAAAAATTGACTTCTTTAAAAATTGACTTCTTATCTCACAACATGTTGACATAATTCTCTACCTCATGAGGAAAAGACAATTAACATACTGGGAAGCTTATGACGCTGCAGATAGGATAATGGACCTCGACTTCTGCAAAAAGAACAAGGATAGGTACGATCTACTCAATGGAGAGGCGTCAGCCCTTGGTGTGGGACTTGATTTCCTAGTTCCTACATTGGTCTTGGATGAAGAAGAAACGTTAAGATATGTTAGAGTGGACAAGCCAAATTCACAGGACAAGAGTCGGACCGAGATAAAAAAGATTCTTGCAGTCATTAGCGTGAACGGCATACATTATCGGGCTGTTGAGATACTACTCGAGGAGAAAAAGATCAATGTCTATGACTCCAACGTACCTCTCATCGATGATTTTGATCTTTTTCTCCTCGTGGATCCACTGATGGTGCTGTTGCCCATCTTGTTGAGGGAGAGTAAACTGATGAATCATTTGCCAAAAGAAGTGTTGATGAAGAAATCATGAAATTTTAAAGGTCGAAATAGGGGAATGATCCTTCCAAAAGATGATGCCGCTAAAGCGAGTGGCTCACACGCTCTTGGACACATCGAATGTTTGCTGACCGGCACAGAAATTGATGTGAAACAAGATAATATAGGCAAGAGTGGAATTAAAGATACAAAATAAATAAAGATAGACACAATTAGATTCAAACAATCAAAAGATGTAATGGTGAAACTGACCAAAACACCCCTTAATTGAGAAATAAAAGCACCTAATCTATTAAAATCCTTAAGAAGGTAGTACGCTTACTTGCAAATACTAGGACAATTGTTGAAAATCAACAAAGGGTTTCAAGCTCTCAAAGGAGGCACAACTTTTCAATATCCAAAAACTAGTGTCTCAACCCTAATAACTACCTATTTATACTAAGGGTTAAAAGAAGTAAAGAAAGACCAAATTGCCCTTCATTTAAATTACAAGCTAATTTAAACGGTAGACACATTTAGGATATTAAATATCTTCAAGTCATCCATATTGGAGCCTTCCAAAGATTCCATTTTCATCTATAAAGCTTGATATGCTTGAAGGTCCTTAGCTTGACTTCTTGTGAAGGGCCTTCTCGAAGTAGCATCACTTTTATGTACATCACTCTCCTCTTCTTCAAAAGAATTCATCCTCGAATTCGCCAATCCTACATCAAAAAGAGATAAATCACTAACATTGAAAACATTATGAATCAAATACTCACTTGGTAAGTCTACTTTGTAAGCATTATCTACAATATTCTCAAGCACTTGAAAAGGTCCATCTCCTCTTGGCATAAGCTTGTTCTTCCTTTTGCTTGGAAATCTCTCCTTTCTAAAGTGAACCCATACCCAATCACCGGATACAAAAGTGACTTTTTTTCGTCCTTTGTTGGCTCTTTTGGTTGCATCGTTGTTAGCCTTCTCAATTTGTAATCTTACTTTCTCATGGATGTTCTTCATAGATTTTGCCTTAGCTTTTGCATCTATACTCACAATAACATCTTTGGGCAAAGGAGTTAAATCCAATGGAGTCAAGGGATTAAAGCCATAAACACACTTAAAAGGGGTCATGCCAATAGATCTATGAATAGTTCTGTTATAGGCAAACTCAATTAGTGTTAATTGATCCTCCCAAGAAGTCAACTTTTCTTTAACCATAGCTCTAAGCATGTTACCTAAAGTACTATTAACCACCTCAGTTTGACCATCCATTTGAGGATGACAAGAAGTAGAAAATAGCAATTTAGTTCCCAAATTCCCCCACAACCACCTCCAAAAATGACTAAGAAATTTTGAATCTCTATCACTAACAATTGTTTGGGGAACACCATGCAATTTCATCACATTATGAACAACTAAAGTAGCAACATGAGATGCATCATCACTTTTATGACAAGCAATAAAGTGAGCCATTTTTGAAAATCTATCCACAACAACAAAGATGTTATCCTTACCATTTCTAGTCCTAGGGAACCCAACAACAAAATCCATGGAAATATCTAACCAAAGACCGTTAGGAATAGGCAAAGGGGTATACAAGCCATGGGGTTAGGTACAAGATTTAGCATGCTTACAATCCAAACATCTAGCACAAATTCTTTCCACATCTCTTATCATTTTAGGCCAAAAGAAATGCTCACTAAGAATATCTAAGGTTTTTGACACTCCAAAATGACCCATCAAACCTCCATTATGTGCCTCTTTCACTAACAACTCTCTCCATAAAGACATAGGCACACAAGTTTTCCATTTCTAAACAAGTAGCCCTCCTTCAATTCAAATCTAGGAGTTCTAACTTCACTTCTCTCCTTAACAACTTGCACACACCTAGTTAAGCTCACTTGACACTCTCCAAAGACTTTTCCAAAATCATCATCGTTAGAATATAACTCCTTCAAACTTTCAAAACCCATCAACCTAGACGTCAAGGTATTCATCAATGCATATCTTCTAGATAAAGCATCCGCCACAATATTCTCTTTACCTTGCTTATAATTAATCACATATGGAAAAGACTCAATGAACTCTATCCACTTGGCATGCCTCTTATTAAGCTTATTTTGGACCCTAATATGCTTCAAATAATGTTGCTAATTTGCTAAAGCTCTCACTAAGGCATAGAGTTCCTTATCATAGGTAGAATATTGCAATGGAGCTCCTCTTAATTTCTCACTAAAGTAAGCTATG
>NW_025861951.1:0-3547 GCF_002878395.1 Capsicum annuum
TTTTCTTTGTCTGTAGGTAAAACATGTCTCCCAAAAGAAAAGAAAGTAAATGTGGATCAATGTCTGACCACTAAAAAAAAAGGCTACAGTACAGAGGGATTTAGAGGAGCTTCCTGAACAATATCAGTCAGGGAAAAGTAAAGCTGAGGAGATATGTGAAAACAATGTTGAGGGAGGTGGACAATGGTCTGTATATGGTGATGAAGAAAATGAAAGTGAGAAAGAGGAGGAATTGGAGAGTCAGAAAGAGAAAGAGGACCACATTATACGGCTTTCCTTGGGCTTTCATGATAAAATTAATCACTAATTTTACTCATCCATTAATTTATATTGACTATAGTTATTATGATTTTTTTTTGCTTGCTTCCTGTTTACACTTTTTAGGCTTGGGCATTTAAATCCATTCCTCCCCTCCGAAAGTAGTTAATGGATTACCCGTATGAGGTTTCTCATCAAAGGATGTTTAGGTGGTTGGCTGCAAAGAGGAACACCAATATTAAGGAGGCTGATCTCTTTAACTGTTCGGATGATGCAGTACGTCTTCTTCAAGTTAAATAATTCTACTCAAAGATAAGAAAGATATTGAACAGATGTTATATCTGGTGCATGAGATGTTATATCTGATGCACCTGATGGGACATCTATTGCGACGGGGTATATCTTGCATCAGATTACCCATCTGTGGCTTTGGTTCTATGAAACCGACTCCTAAAAGATTAACCAGCAAATTATGTAACAGATGTTTAATCTGATAACATATCGTTCATCTATTGCGACGTACAGATCATATGTTGCATAATATATTACCCGTCTTGTGCAGCTGTTGCAACAGATGATTGATATTTTGCATCAGATTATCCATGTATTGCTCTGTTTTTCTGAACCAAACTCAAACGGATTTTAACCATATACTACAAACTATGCAACAGATGGGCTTTTTTTTTAAGTGTAGCCCAACTGTGAAAATTATTATATTATATGATTTAAATGCATCATCTCTTTTTCTCTTTTTTTATAGGTTGTGCATCCATAGATCTTGCCTACTGAGGAGAAGTCGGTGATGACTTCTTATATTACTCTTGGTCATGTTGATACTATTGCAGACCCAACGGTGGAGTTAATAAAGAAGAAATTGGCTGAAGCAACATCCATAAGAAGAGCAGTTAGGCAATGTCAGCCTAATGTTGAGGCTCTTCATGACCAACCTTTTACTAAGGCAGATTCGGGTGCTTCTTCTGGTGGATTTGTTGGTGTTGGTGGCAGGTATGCTGATGCTGCTACCAAAGAATAAATATGTTTCAAAACACCCCTTTTCTCCATTACATAGGTACCTCTCACCCCTCTTCACCCTCGTGTTCTTGTTGCGAATGCAATGAGTGCAAGGACAGATAGGATAAACTCTTTGAAAAAGTAGAGGCTATCTCTAAAGCTATCGAGGAATTCAAATCCAAGAGGTGTGTCATATCATCCAAGAAGGTGAGGGAGCCACGCACTCCTACAATGTTGGTTAGGAGAAAGAAAAGAGCAATTAGAGATGTACTCTCCGCTGAAAAATCAAAAGAAATTGCAATTACTCCCTCTCCAAAAGCTGTTGAAGTTCAGGGGCCAGTCAAGAAGGTGGACATATACGCTGAACTTGGCGCCAAAGAGAAGAGGCCTAAGACTTCCAGACTATGACTGATATCTGCAACAGGCCAAGAATGCCAAGCCAGGCGCACCAGATTACCCCAAGCCTCCCTTTTCCCCCAAGACTTCCAGACTAAGACTGATATGCGTATGCCGCACGAGGACAAGGCAAGTTTACTTTTCCTAACCTAGCCCTTCTAATCTACCCCATGAAGAAGAATCTACGCAACAGATTTCACATCTGTTGCAACAGCTGGGTATACTGGTGCAACTGGTTGTTGTTCTATTACAGCTTATTATCTATTTGTTGCATAAGTTGCATTGGATTATTGATTCAAAGAACCCTATGCAATAGATGGACCATCCGTTGCATCTTTACAATTACTAACCTATTTAAAAATTGACTTCTTTAAAAATTGACTTCTTATCTCACAACATGTTGACATAATTCTCTACCTCATGAGAAAAAGGCAATTAACGTACCGGGAAGCTTATGATGTTGCCAATAGGATAATGGACCTCGACTTTTGCAACAAGCTCAAGGATAGGTATAATCAACTCAATGGAGAGGCGTTATCCCTTGGCGTGGAACTTGATTTCCTAGATCCTATGTAGGTTTTGGATAATGAAGAAATGTTAAGATATGTTAGAGGGGACAGGCCAAATCCACACGGCAAGAGCTGGACCGAGGCAAAAAAGATTCGTGCAGTCATTAGCATGAACGACATGCATTATCGGGCTGTTGAGATACTACTCGAAGATGGAAAGATCAATGTTTATGACTCCAACGTACCTCTCAACGATGATTTTGATCTTTTTCTCCTCGTGGAGCCACTGATGGTGTTGTTGCCCATCTTGTTGAGGGAGAGTAAACTGATTAATCATTTTCCAAAGAAAGTGTTGATAATGAAATCATGGGATTTTGAAGGTCAAAATAGGGGAGTGATCCTTCCAAAAGATGATGCCGCTAAAGAAAACGGCTCGCACGCTCTTGCACACATCAAATGTTTGCTGACCGGCCAGAAATGGCCGAGCCAATGACTTTTCTGGGCGACAACGCTGAGGCAAACCTGCAAGAGGTCTGGGCTTATGAGGTACTAACTGGACTCTTGAAGCCTGTGTATATAAAAGAGCCTGTGAAATAGAAATTTTTAATTTCAAGTTACCCTTCACTTTATTACATGTACATGTAGTGGCAATAATTTTTTTCTGATGTAAGTTGAGTTTTTTATAATGCAATAGATTAGATTGTCAATCTATTGCAACAGTGGGAAGACTTGTTTGAATAATCTTATTATCTAATAATCTAAATCTAATCTTTTGCAACAGTGGGAAGACCTGTTTGATAATTTCTATGAATAATCTAATAATCTAAGTCTAATCTGTTGCAACAGTGGGAAGACCTATTTGATAATTTCCATAGATGACCTAAATTTTACAACATATTCCTAAATCTTTTTGATATTTTCCAACAGTTACGCTTGAATATTCATGTGCTCGTCGACAACAAACCAGTAGCAAATACACACACCACCATGAAAATTTCAGCAATTAGGCTTCAATATCCATGTGCCCAACAACACCAAACCAGTAGCAATAATGGCAACAATGTAGTATCTTCTTGCTCGATTTTGTTTCTCTTCATAAGCCTTGACTTTGTTCAACAAACCCCAGATTACACGATTTGTTTGTGAAGGATATCGTTCTTCATACCAATCAAAGTAATCGCATCCACCCAATTTATATAAAAAAGAGAACACAATTACAAAATAATTACAAGTCAATAATTAATCAATTAATTAAATAAAAAAATATTACCTTTGAAATCTTACAAGTAAAAAACCTACGACCCGAATTTTGTTGAGTCCAAAAAGTCTTTAATAGAGCTTCATGACCGCACTTACAATATCGAAAATCTTTA
>NW_025861952.1:0-3777 GCF_002878395.1 Capsicum annuum
AAAAACCCTACATACCTTGAATGATGAACTTTAGATCGATACTTGTTTTTGAGATGTTAATCGTGCCTTTGAATGATGGTTCTTGGAGTTCTTGAACTAGGAACTAGGAATCTTGAATAAATTTGCAGAATTAATAGTGAACTTTGGAGGTTCTTGAAGTTCTTGAACTAGGAACTTGTAATCTTGAATAAATTTGCAGAATTAAGTATGAACTTTGGAGGTTCTTGAAGTTGGATGTAGGAGCTTAGGGTTTTCTTTTTGAGGGAATTTGATGAAATATAACATATAATGCTTCTAATAGGCTTTAATATAGGGTTTGGACGGATTTTGGGTGAGGGGGAATGACTAAAACGCCCCTAAAAATCAAATAATTCTTGAATTTTTCCTTTGGTGGAATATTTTGATAGTCTGAAGTAGATCAACCATAACGTTTTATTCCGATATTCAAATTGGATGAAACCAATTTCATTAGAAAGAGGACTCTCATATCTTTCAGTTGATATATAGTATCTCACCCAGATCATTGTGTACGAGGAGTTATGATCATTTGAAGTTGGAGCAAAAATACACCAGGCCTAAGTACTTTTTCCTGCATGTTTTACTGTTCACTACTATTCACAGTTCGATCGGAATGTTCATAACTTGTCACTCAGGTGTCCGTTTTGGATGATCCACATATCGTTGGAAAGATTATTCGATACTCTAAGTAATGGTGGGTGATAATATAAGACATTCCTCATGGAAAATTTATAATTAATTCTAGAAGATAGAACCCAATACGTTTACGCACAAAATTTCAACAAAAAATTTCTTGGGGTATTACATCATCCTCCCCTTGGAAACATTCATCCTCGAATGACGCTAGACATGCCAAGATTAGATAGGAACTAGAGCATACAGCTGAAACCATTCGTTAGACTCCTTACCACATTGTTTCTTACTCCGAATGCAACATAGAATGCATAAATTCAAGCAACTACAGCTGAACACATAATAAATAACAGCTGAACTGTTGCAACTTTTATCAAAAGTGCATGATTTAGGTAATAACGGTGCCTTTGGCTTGATCGGAGTTCACGGAAAATAGGTGTGGCTACTTGGATTGCATATCCTCCTCAGCTTCCCAAGTTGCACCCTCAACAGATTGGTTTCGCCACAACACCTTGACCAAGGGAACTTCTTTGTTCCTTAGTCTTCGGACACTAAAATCAAGAATCTCACCAGGAATCTCATCAAAAGAAAGATTTTCTCGAATGTCAGCACTCATAGAGGAATCCACTACCACAGCATGGCTAATATGCTTTCTAAGCATGGAGACATGGAATATTGGATGGACAGAGGACAACTTGGAAGGCAACTCGACCTCATAAGCTACCTTAGCAACACGACTAAGAATTTTGTAAGGACCAACATAACGGGGACTAAGCTTCCCCTTCTTTCTGAATCTCTTCACCCCCCTTATGGGTGAAATTTTCAGATACCCTAGGTCACCAACTTCAAACTCAAGGTCTCTCCTTATAATATCTGCATATGACTTCTGACGACTCTGCACAGTTTTTAACCTTTCCCTAATCAACTTAACTTTTTCCATAGCCTCAAATACCGAATCAGGACCACTCACAACCACTTCACCCACCTCAAACCAACCTATGGGTGATCTACAATTCCTCCCATATAAGGCTTCAAATAGAGCCATGCCAATACTAGAGTGGAAACTATTATTGTAAGCAAACTCTATCAACGGTAAGTGATCATCCCAACTTCCCTTAAAGTCAAGTGCACAAGCTCTCAACATATCCTCTAAGGTTTGGATGGTCCGCTCAGCTTGACCATCGGTCTGCGGATGAAAAGCAGAACTCAAAAGCACTTGGGTACCAAGACCCTTCTGAAAAGCTTTCCAAAATTGCAAAGTAAACTGAGTACCCCTATCCGAAATGATAGACAAGGGAACTCTATGCAGTCTGACTAGGTCTTAGATATATAATCTAGCGTAATCCTCAGCAGTATATGAAGTATGAACAGGCAAGAAATGAGCAGACTTAGTCAACCTCACAACCCAAATGGAATCATGATGTCATCGGGAAGGAGGTAAACCAATCACGAAGTCCATATTTATCTCTTCCCATTTCCAGGTGGGAATACTAAACTCTTGCATCATACCACCAGATCTTTGGTGTTCAACCTTAACCTGTTGGCATATTGCACACTTAGCTACAAACGCTGCTATATCTTTCTTCATGCCACTCCACCAATAGATTTTCCGCAAGTTTCGGTACATCTTGGTGGCACCCGGATGATTAGAATATTGCGCCCCGTGCGCTTCAACCATAATCCTCTGTCTTCGATCATCAACATTCAGGACACATAATCTACCCTACAATCTCAACGCACCATCTCCCCCTTGGGAGAAAACCTCTATGTTTTGGTCCTTGACTGATTCCTTCAATCTGACCAAACTAGCATCTAAGTATTGCTTTTCCTTCACTTTCAAAACTAAGGAGGATTCAGAACTACTCTGAACCCCTATACTACCTTCAACAGAGTCAAACAACCTAATCCCTAATCTAGCCAAATGATATACATCACAAGCCAAATCTTTCTTACCTTCTACCACATGAGAAACACTACCCATGGACACTCTACTTAGGGCATCCGCCACAACATTGGCTTTGCCCGGATGGTACAATACACTCATATCATAGTCCTTTAACAATTCTAACCATCGTCTCTGCCTAAGATTCAATTCTCTCTAGGTAAACACATATTGCAGACTCTTATGATCAGTGAAAACATCAACATGGACACCATATATGTAGTGTCTCCAGCTTTTCAAAGCAAACACAACATCAGCCAACTCAAGGTCATGGGTGGGGTAATTTTTCTCATGGGGTTTCAACTGTCTAGAAGCATAAGATATCACCTTACCCTTCTGCATCAATACGCAACCTAACCCAACTTTCAAAGCATCACAGTACACTACAAAACCATCAACACCATCAGGCAAAGTCAAAATAGAGGGTCTTCAACTCCTGAAAACTCTTCTCACAAGATTCGGAGCACAAGAACTTTACTTTATTTTGGGTCAACCGAGTAATAAGAGACGCTATAGAGGAGAAACCCTCAACAAAACAGCGGTAATAGCCAGCTAAACCCAAGAAACTTTAGATATCAGTCAGAGAAATAGGTCTAGGCCAATTTCTAACAGCTTCGGTCTTTTGTGGATCAACTCTAATACCCTCGGAAGAAATGATATAACCCAGAAAAGCAACTGACCTTAGCCAAAACTCACACTTACTGAACTTGAAAAAAAACTTGTGATCTCTAAGGGTTTGCAAGACAGTTCGGAGATGATCAAAATGTTCATCCTCACTATGGGAGTACACCAGTATATCATCGATTAACACTATGAAAAACATATCCAGATATGGTCTGAACACTCGATTCATGAGGTCTATGAAAGCTGCTGGGGCATTAGTTAACCCAAAAGACATAACAAGAAACTCAAAATGGCCATAACGAGTTTGGAAAGCGGTTTTCGGGATGTCACACTCCTTAACTTTGAGTTGATGATAGCTGGAACAAAGGTCTATCTTTGAGAAATAACTTGCACCTTGTAATTGGTCAAACAAATCATCTATTCTCGAAAAGGGGTACTTATTTTTGATGGTGACTTTATTCAGTTAGCGGTAATCAATGCACATACGCAAAGAGCCATCTTTCTTTCTCACAAACAACACAGGAGCACCCCAAGGAGAAACACTGGGCCTTATGAAACCC
>NW_025861953.1:0-1526 GCF_002878395.1 Capsicum annuum
ACAGATCGTTGGAAAGCTTATTCTATACTACACGCAATGGTGGGTCATAATCTAAGATATTCCACACGGAAAAAATTATAATTCCTTCTAGAAGATAGAACCCAATACGTTTACGCACAAAATTTCAACGAAAAATTTTCTGGGGTATTACATCATCCCCCCTTGGAAACATTCGTCCTCGAATGACGCTATACAGCTGAAGCTATTCGTTAGACTCATCACCACATCGTTTCTCTCTCTAAATGCAACATAGAATGCATAAATTCAAGAAACTACAGCTGAACACATAATAAATGACAGTTGAATTGCTGCAACTTTTATCAAAAGTGCATGATTTAGGAAAGAACGGTACCTTCGGCTTGGTCGGAGTTCACGGAAAATAGGTGCGGGTACTTGGATCGCATATCCACCTCAGCTTCTCAAGTTGCACCTTCAACAGATTCGTTTCACCACATCACCTTGACCAAGGGAACTTCTTTGTTCCTTAGTCTGCGGACACTGAATCAAGAATCTCAACAGGAATCTCATCAAAAGAAAGATTTTCTTGAATGTCAGCACTCACAGAGGAATCCACTACCACAGCATCGCTAATATGCTTTCTAAGCATGGAGACATAGAATATTGGATGAACAGAGGACAACTCGGAAGGCAACTCGACCTCATAAGCTACCTAACCAACACGGCTAAGAATTTTGTAAGGACCAATATAACGGGGACTAAGCTTCCCCTTCTTTCCGAATCTCTTCACCCCCCTCATGGGTGAAATTTTTAGATACACTAGGTCACCAACTTCAAACTCAAGTTCTCTCCTTCTAACATCCGCATATGACTTCTGACGACTCTGCGCAGTTTTCAACCTTTCCCTAATCAACTTAACTTTTTCCATAGCCTCAAATACCGAATTAGGACCACTCACTACCGCTTCACCTACCTCAAACCAACCTATGGGTGATCTACACTTCGTCCCATATAAGGCTTCAAATGGAGCCATGCCGATACTAGAGTGGAAACTGTTATTATAAGCAAACTCTATCAACGGTAAGTGATCATCCCAACTTCCCTTAAAATTAAGTGTACAAGCTCTCAACATATCCTCTAAGGTCTGGATGGTCCGCTCAGCCTGACCATCGGTCTGCGGATGAAAAGCAGAACTCAAAAGCACTTGAGTACCAAGACCCTTCTGAAAAGCTTTCCAAAATTATGAAGTGAACTGAGTACCCCTATCCGAAATGATAGACTAGGGAATTCCATGCAGTCTGAATAGCTCTCGGATATACAATCTAGCGTAATCCTCAGCAGTATATGAAGTATGAACAGGAAAGAAATGAGCAGACTTAGTCAACCTATTAACCACAACCCAAATGGAATCATGATAGCGTCGGGAAGGAGGTAAACCAATCACGAAGTCCATATTTATCTCTTCCCACTTCCAGGTTGGAATACTAAACTCTTGTATCATACCACCAGGTCTTTGGTGTTCAACCTTAACCTGTTGGCATGTTGCACACTTAGCTACAAACGCTGCT
>NW_025861954.1:0-2612 GCF_002878395.1 Capsicum annuum
AATTTGGGACGACGGGAGTACATAGAAGAGGCAGTTTTTGTATTAAGTGGAATTATACATTTTGAATGTCTGAATATTGTATAAGGTTTGAATTATACATTCTGATAGTTTGTAAATAATTCATGTATAAGGTCAATATTTTATATGTATAGTGTGACATTATATATTTTGAAAGATTATATTTTAATGTATAAGTTATAATATATCAGACATTATACATTAGTTATTTTGGAAGACTAATGTATAATATAAGTCTTCTGCTATATATTTTATTATGTTATACATTAAGAAGTTCTTATTACATATAAGAGGCATTTTATTTATTATGTGGTACTATACAGTTAGAAAGTCTTAATATTGTATAAGGTTACATTATACCTCTTGATAAGCTTATAGGTCATACATGTTTAAGGTGAATATTTTATATGTATAGCATGACATTATATATTGCTGCAAATTATTTTTTAAAAGTATAAGGTGCCTACATACATATGCAACTGTATGTATACTTAGAGGTTACGAATTCTTTAATATTGTAGCAGTTTGCTGCTATCTTTTCTCTCTTAATTATAGTATGCTTTTATTTTTTCAGGGAATGAAATACCATATTGACAAAGTCCCGGCTCACCCATTGCATATGGGTAGCTTATGTAACCGTGCTTTTGGCGAAGACATAAAGACGTATTTTGGAGAAGATGTTTTTGGGGCATTTAAAAATATAATTTTGGGAGTATTTCTCGATATGCTTTGGTGTAACTTGATAGGGCAGATATCAAAATGTCTCCTGATGCTAGAAATCCAGCAGGATAATAAGGATGAGATTCATGTGTGGGTACAAGGGGATATCCTGAAATTTATGATGCTTGAGTTTTCCATTATTATCGGTCTTAAATGTATCGGTAATATTGATGAGTATATGTATACTTCATTACTAAAATCATCTTTGAGGTCGAAGTATTTTCCCAACACTATAGCTGGAATACCTAGGTCAAAACTGATACAATGTGTGAAGATGGGAAACTTTGATAACTCTGAAGATGCGTTGAACCTTGCAATATTATACTTTGTTCATGCATTCCTGTTTTCTCAGCATCGTAAATCACCCATCATTTTATCCCACTTCCAGATGGTTGAGGATGGTCGGTACAGACACTTTTCATGAGGAATGATTACATTTGACAAGTTGATGAACTCTTGGAGGCAGGATTTCTTCATCGCAAAGCAGTTATATTATTTAGGTGGAATGCTACACGTACTCAATGTTTGGATGTTTGAGTGCTGCTCTGAGGTCGATAAAAAAAATATTGTCCTTCAGAGAAACATCATCCCAAGAATATTCAATTGGTCTGTGAAGTGTACCAAGCCTATGTATAAGTCTTTTATGGCTGGCATGTTCAGTAAGGTAATTGTATAACCTTTTAATTATTTTCTTTTTCAGTTCAATTTCTTGAATTTCCAATATTTCATTTTGAAATTCGCTTTTTCAGTTTTCTTACAAGAATTTAAAACCTACAAGTGAAGAAGTTCAGAGGTTGGATTTGTCTTTTACTGAAGATTTTGAGATATGTGATCGACTTCCAACATTTGTTGCTTCCACATATGCTGATCAAAAGTTGAAAAGGTTAGCTGATGAAGATCAACTACATGTTGTTACTGTAGCTGAAGATTTTGATGATTTTCAGCACTATACCACCACAGAAAGTTCTGATTAGGGGTGGTTTATCTTCACCTTTATCAGCTGAACAAGCATCGAAGAGAAGAAAGACCGTTATGTTTCAGGAAGAAAGTCCAGGGGTGAAGGATGACGAGAAAGCTACACATGCTCGTTCAGTACGTCATGTATTAAATTCTTTTTCTAAAAATCAAGAGGATTCAACAGATAAGGCATCAACTCAATTTGAAAATGATCAGTAAGGACAATTTGGTGTGTCTCCTGAGCGTGACCAAGTCAGTTTGTTTTTTCATCTACCACAACGCCTGAAGGGACTTCTAAGTTGACTTCAGACATTGAGGAGATAAAGACTTACATCAACTACTATGTAAGTTAACCTTCTTATTGATAATTTTTTTTTAAAAGATTGAGTTGTTTATAATATTATATTTTTTCTATACGTTATAAGGTTGATACAAATATTATTGAGGTGGTAATAGTAATACCCAATATACCTACTGAGGTCGTTAAAGCTTTGAAGAAACAAAAAAAATAAAGAATCACCGGTATAAAACTGTGATTGTTATTGTATATAGGGTGAGAAAATGTTCATACTGTGATTTATATTACTTTGATGAAATGTTCATACATGCGTATTGTTATTGTATATAGGGTGAGAAAATGATTGATAAGGAACAAGGTCGCGAAGAAGAATCAAAAAATTGGACAGTCCGTCTATGGAGGATTTGTCGGTATTTTTTTGTCAATCAGGTTGGTTTGTTACTATAAGACTGTCTATCTACCTTATGTAAACCAATTTTTTTCTATTATTAAATAGCATGAAGATGAGGCCAAGGGTCCACTGACTGAAATCACAAATGATGATCCAGTTACAATGAAAAATCAAATTAGGAAATTTGGGACGACGGGAGTACATAGAAGAGGCAGTTTTTGTATTAAG
>NW_025861955.1:0-1181 GCF_002878395.1 Capsicum annuum
TGGACAAAAAAAATGCTAACGAGGAGTACTTGCCAAATCTAGATTAATCTATATGGATATAATATTTTTTTAATATATTTTGTCCTTTGAGATGGACTTTTTTATACAGATATTTATTATATGGGCTGGTATTTACATACTCCGTATTACTTTTGGATCATTCAAATAAATCATTTACTTGAAGAATAAACATTCTAATATATTATTTCTTTTGAGAAAATAAAAATACACAGACGCAAATACACCTCTATATAATTAAATCTAACCTTTTAACCTTACTATTATTTAACCTTCTCTAGAATTTTTTTTCAATGTACTTAATCATAAAATATAAAAAATATCAATACATTCAATATGAAAATATTAAAATTCTAAATAATTAATTTAAAGATATTTTAATACTAATTAAAAAATATAAATATGTCATTGAACTTATAAATATTAAATATTTTAATTCATATATTAAAAATATGCACATTTATGTAATTATTATAAATAATTTTATCCATCTATCTCACTATCTTTATAAGTAGTTCATTTTCACTATTCCATTTATTGGTATTTAATGTCATAAATGACTAAAAAAATTGAATAAAAATTTAATGATCAATTCTATGTCAATAATTTCAAAACAAAATTTTAATTACATTCGTTCCCCTATTATTTTTAAATCAAATAACAATTTCTAATCAAATCCAAATAATTTAATTCTACTCCCTCAGTTTCGTTTTATTTGACTCTCTTTCTAAAAGTATTTATTTTAATTTAATTGTCCCTTTGATGATATCAATAGTATTTTATTATGCTCTTCAAATGTTACGTCCAACATTAAATGACTAAACAAAGTATATTTACTTAAATTTAAATTGTAAAAACTCAATTAATGAGGCTAATTTGGTAAAATAAACCTCTAATAAATACTTTCTTAAGGAGAGTGTCAAGTTCAAAAGGGCCAACTATTTTTAAACGAAGAAAGTATTATATTATACATAAATGTACAATTATTTATTACAGGACAGTAAGCCGTTACAATCTATAATTATTTAAAATAATATATTATTTACCCACGTGATGCGCGGGTAAGTATACTAGTTTTAAGTAATAATGGAAATTTAAGGTATTGTTTTAAGTAAATTTTCCTTAAAAAAATCAAAGTATAAAGAAGAATTATCCACTTTTTA
>NW_025861956.1:0-2513 GCF_002878395.1 Capsicum annuum
TTCATCACCACTGTAGGGATAGACCTCTGCACTGATCTTAAACTTAAGAAACAACTTAAGAAAGATAGTACTTCCAAGTATGGACTAGGAACCTTCTGCCAAGACTATGGATTCACCAGTCCTAGAAAATGGCATAGAAAGAAATCCTCTAAACCTCACAAAAAGACTTCCTCCAGCAAGAAACCCTTCAAAAGGGAACCTTATAAGCCTAGTAGGAAGACCAAGCAAAAAAACCCCAAGGCTAAAGATACTTGTTGGACTTGTCGCAAGACAGGTCACAGAGCAAAAGATTGCAAGTCTAACAAGAAGAAGAAGATAAACCAATTAGATCTCTCTGAAGAGGCTAGAGCAAGTTTATTCTCTATAATGGAGGATTCGCCTGCGCCCTCTGATTCTTCAGACTCCTATTCATCATCTAGTGACGACTACAACGACGAAGAATTCATCAACGCCGCTTACGAAATAGATCAATCCCAATCTGGCTAGGAATGCGCCTGTAACGGTACATTCTGCACTTGCACCAAAAAGACAGTTAATGTCATTTCAGGAAATCCTAAAGAGATCCTGTTTGACATTATAGAACACATCCAAGATGATGAGGCTAGAAATAAGTATCTTCTAGAACTCAAACGATTAATGCTTTCTCACAAAGAGAAACCCCCCAAACCCGTTATTCAGCCTTTTAGCATGAAACAAGTTATGTCAAGGTTCGACAAACCTACAGAACCATCTATTGCTGATCTCAAAGGAGAAATCTCCACCCTAAAGGGAGAGATCAAGAATCTGAAGATCCGTCTTGACCAAGTAGAGCTTAATGTTCTTACAGGTCAAGTCCTAAAAAGTATTTCTCCCCCAGAAAAGATTACTCCTCCAGAGTCTCCTAAGGCCTTCCCGATCATCCCAAATGACCATCTTAGAGAACCAGAGCCAAGTTCCTTTCCTGGCTCAGATTCTCCTTCCACGTCCGGCAAAGCTATTACAGCCATAAAGGCTTATAGTGAACACATAGCCGTGAAAATCATCATAAATAAAGACTTTGTTCTTAACAGAGTCGCACTCTTTGATACAGGGGCAGATAGTAACTGTATCGTGAAAGGTCTAGTACCTACAAAGTACCTTCAAAAGAGTACCTCTCGTCTTTACTCAGCAACGGGAGAAAAACTGGAGATCCATTACCAACTCCCTAAAGCTCATGTCTGTAACAATGGCATCTGCCTTGTTAATGACTTCGTCATCACCGAAGATATCACTGAAGATATCATTCTAGGAATACCTTTCGTCAACCAGATTCGACCTTACTGGAGTGACTACGATGGAATTCGTACAACTCTGTTAAACCAAACCTTGTTTTTCCCTTTAATACGGCCCCTCTCGCAAGAAGAAGAAAGCCTTATTAAAGAACAAACGGTTTTTAAAATTAACCGACTTTCTTCCCATGTCAATTTTCTTAAACAAGATATTCTTATCAAGAAAATTGAGCAATCCTTAAAAACCCCGGAGATGATAACTAAAATATCCAATCTCCACAAAAGTTTTGAAAAAGAAATTTGTTCCGAATTCCCTAATGCTTTTTGGGAAAGAAAAAAAACATTTGGTTGAACTTCCTTACATTCCAGGGTTTGACGAACAAACCATTCCTACTAAAGCCAGACCCATCCAAATGAACCAAGAAATGATGGAAATCTGTAAAAAGAAAATTGACCATCTTCTAAAGAATGGTATTATTAGAAGCTCTAACTCCCCCTGGAGTTGCTCTGTCTTTTATGTCAATAACAGTCCAGAGAAGGAGCGCGACACCCCTCGACTTGTAATAAATTACAAGCCTTTGAATGCGGTCTTGAAATGGATCAGACATCCAATCCCTAACAAAAGGGATCTTCTCAAAAGAACTTTCAAGGCCAACCTTTACAGTAAGTTTTATATGAAGTCAGGATTCTGGCAAATTCAAATTGCTGAAAAGGATAAATATAAAACAGCATTCAATGTCCCTTTTGGGCATTATGAATGGAATGTTTTGCCTTTTGGTCTCAAAAACGCTCCATCAGAGTTTCAAAACATTATGAACAATATTTTTAATCCTTACACTTATATGTCGATTGTTTATATTGATGACGTGCTTATTTTCTCAGAGAACATTGATTCTCATTTTAAGCATTTAAATACTTTCTTTAAGATTGTTAAATTCAATGGTTTGGTTGTTAGTGCCAAAAAGATGAAACTCTTCCAGACATCTATAAGATTCTTAGGACACGATCTTTATCAAGGCAGTTATAAACCTATTTGTAGAGCCATTGAGTTCTCCTCAAAGTTTCCTAATGAAATTACTGATAAAACTCAACTACAGAGATTTCTAGAAAGTCTCAATTATGTTGCAGATTTTATTCCTTATATTAGGCAGGTCTGTGAACCTCTTTATAAAAGACTCAAGAAAACCCCAGTCCCTTGGAGTTCTGATCAAATCAATGTTGTCATTAAAATCAAAGGAATAGTCCAGAACCTTCCTTGCTTAGGTA